>NC_062283.1:137220173-137487234 GCF_902655055.1 Lutra lutra | reverse complement strand
GTCATGGAGCCGTGTCCAAGTGTCTCCGAGAAATGTAGCAGACACCATTAAAATGGCCATTTGTTCTTCTGGGATATTTTTATGGGAAAGTGATCCATACTAAAGAAAGAGTAGGAGCCAGAAAATTTATTGTGCCATTATTTATAATGGTGAAAAATTGATAAAGTATATGTCGATAGCAGAGATAAAAACTAAATTGGCAACTGTGAAGTTTATGTGGTAACATAACTAGATATGTTACTAGAATAGATAAGTAAATGTAATTATTTATTGTTATTTATTAATAGCAATATTGTTATTAATGTTACTAGAATATATGAATAAATATCAATAAATAGAACACATTGATAAGTTCGTAGACTAATTGAGGATATAAATTTATATTTCCTATAACTGGATATACTTTGGGAACCCCCAAAGTATATTTAGAAAGATCTGGGCTGACATCCAAACTGACAAATTTATCATTTGTATCATCCTGGGCAACGAAGCCTCTGATTCTCATTTCCTCATGAGTCTGATGCAGATGATAATACCTACCCAGACATTTGTGACATTAAGGTGAGTGACATTAAGGCTCATGAGCATGGTGCCTGATGCCTGGTACAAAGAAATCACCCAATAAATGGCACCTCTTACTTATTATCATCAGCTCATACAGAGAAAGACCATAACGATACACACCAAAATGAGGATAGTCATACTGGAGTTGTGAATAATCTTTTCCTGAAGTGTTACAGTTAGGAAGAGGAGACAATGAAAAAAGAAAATCACAGAAGCCAATCAGCCACATGGATTTTGACACGTAGTATCTAAGCCTCTTCCCTTAGTCTGGCCCCACTCTGTGTCCTGACTTCAGGAGTCTCTGTTAATTTCTCAACCTCCACTGCATCATTTGTGTCCACACAGTACAGAGCTAGATTGCAAAACCTCCTTGTTATCAAGGCTCGTTCACAGCAGTGTGTTGTAAATCAGATTACTTAACAATATTCTTATCACTAGAAAATGACTGAACTTGATATGCTTCAAAAATGGTCTGAGTCTTATTTTGCCTCTGACAAAGTGTGTTTAGTTTTCAAAAGAAATCAGTGTTTCTATAGGACTTAACACTGATGTATTGCAGTTTAGGATGAAAATTCAAACTTACCCTTATCTTGTTCTTTATCACCAAGTCAAGTGTTTTTAAAGGTTTTTTTTTTTTGTTTTTTTGTTTGTTTGTTTGTTTTTGTTTGTTTGTTTTTGTGGAGACATGGAGGGGGGTGGGGGAGGAGGCAGAGAGAGAGAATCTCAAGCAACCTCCATGCCCTGTGCAGAGTCCCATGCCGGTCTCCATCTCAGGACCCTGAGATCATGTCTGAGCCAGTATCGAGAGTCATACGCTTAATCGACTGAGCCACCCAGGTAGCCCTTCAAGATTTTAAATAATCTCCACACCCATCATGGTGCTCAACTCACAACCCTGAGATCAGGAGTCCCTCTCTCACCGACTGAGCCAGCCAGGTGTCCCAGCAAGTCAAATACTTTTAAATGATAGCACACTCCTTTCCTCTTCTGATCATTGTTTGTTTTTAAGACGTGTTCCTGGGTACTTAAGCTCTGACTTATTTCAGAATACATTACGCAGCATAATTTGCCTAGACTTGAACTGAGGAAGGAATGTATCTCTCTTGCTTTGGTTGCAACAGTGTGGAAGATATGAGGGTTTTGCTATGCTGATAAATCATATCTTAAAGCTTACCTAAAGAAAAGCAAACAAGTAAAACAGTGATTTTTTTTTTCTACTTCTTCCAGGAGAGGCAGGATGAATTTGTTTTGTAATTATGTGGGACATTTCAGAACTTACCTAATTTTTCCAATTTAAGACTTTGGGGTTACATCTTTGAGAGCTTAAAAATATAGCATTCATTGTTGTTTATATCATACAGGTATTTTAGTTTGTTTACTTACAAAAAGTATTTTAAAATAAATTTTCATGCAAATAGTTGCTAACTATAATGTATTACTGTGGATTATAAGATGATTTCCAGAATTATAAAGTGGGAAACCATTGTGTGGAAAGCAATGAGACTTCCAGAGCCAAAAGAAAGTTCTCTGTAACACTCTGTAAAATGGCCTATTAGTAGTGAAATTGTCACCTCTTTCCTTACCTGGGAGAAGCAGAATAAAGACCTCAGACACTAGGTCTTTGCTCTGAGATGGAAAAGGCAAAACAAATTTCTTCTTAGGCAAAGGTTGCTTATGTGGCTTATTTAAATCTGAGTTATGAGTCCTCATTGTTTTAAATGACTCTAAAGGTGGGACTTGTCTTGGAGTGCCTGGGTGGTGCAGTCAGTTAGGCATCCGACTCTTCATTTCAGCTCAGGTGGTGATCTCAGGGTCATGCCCTATGTCCAGCTCCATCCAGCTGCTCTCAGTGCCCTGTCTGCTTAAAAACTCTCTTCCTCTCCCTCTGTCCTTCCCCCAACCAACCTCCCCACTCCCTTTCTCAAATAAATAAATCTTAAAAAAAAAAAAAAACCCACCAGGGAGTCTGGGTGGCTTAGTCATTAAGTGTCTGCCTTCAGCTCAGGTCATGATCCCTGCTCAGGCCCTGCTCAGTGGGAAGCCTGCTTCTTCCTCTCTTACTCCCCCTGCTTATGTTCCCTCTCTCACTGTGTCTGTCTCTCTCAAATAAATAAATAAATAAAATATTAAAAACAAAAATGAAAACAAAAAACAAACAAAAACAATACCAACAAAGAATGGGAGTCATCTTCTCAGTAGACAAATGTAACCATCGACAGTAGCAAGTGTGCTTATTCCCTGTAAATAGGCTCATAAAAAAGCCATCTCTTTTTGAGGCTACCAGCAGCATTCTGACTCAGAAAAGCCACAGCTCTAAGAGCTGCTGGCCCCTCAGAATAATCTCTGTGTCTGGGTAGTGGGAGGATCAGTGGTGAGAAGATAGGGCTGGACCAGCAGGTCTCTAAACATCTGAAAGGTCATGGTAATTTGTTGAAGGGTTTTTCTTTAGCAGGAAATGACCCAATCAGATTAGAATCTCAGAGAAGTCATTTTAGCTGTAGTGTGACCACAGTGATGTATTTGTGGCCTAGTGAGAAACAAATAGGATTGCTGCTGGCCTCAGGTGCTGGGATATCTGGGTTGGCCCTTAGGTTTGTTTGGGAAGCAGCTGGGAAAGGAGCAATGTCATTCAGAGAAATTTCGGAAGAACAAATCCCGGCCAGAATCTGGGCAGAGGTTCAGCACTGGAGGAGAGAGGAAATAGTGATTGCCAAAGAGGATATATTACAAGAACCTATAGATTTCCCTCCCAGTTACTAAATTACTAAATTCCTTTAAGCTATAAGCGCATTTGGGAAAGTTTAATAAGCCTAAATCAATAAAATATTCACAACTCCTCTTAGATGTGTTTTCTGTATGCAGCTCTATCCATCAGCACTAAAGCACGATTGGTTAAAGATTAGTGGTCAGCGGACACTACTTCAAGTTAGCCTTGAATTATTTAGTACCATTCCAGATCGAAGGTAAATACATACTTTCTGCTGCCATACAGAAACTCTGTCCAGCTTCTGTTATAAAAATCAGTTGTTCCCGGCACCTGCTCGGGGAGCCTGCTTCTCCCTCGGCCTGCCACTTCCCCTGCTTGTGTGTTCTCTCTCCCTCTCTCTCTGTCAAGTAAATAAATATATAAGATTTTTAAAAAAGGAACTAAAAATAAACAATAACAGTTAGTTGTTAGAACCTGTGAATGTTTTCTATGTTCCAAAATGAAAAATCATATTCTAAAAACTTTCTAAGTGAATTTTATGTTGTGTGAATTCAAGAATTTGCCTTAACTTTCCAAACTTTATTTTCTATGCATTGAACACTTTATATCACTTCTATTTTAAAAACTTGAGGATAAGAAAAAAATAAAACTGTATCAGAGGAGGATTTAAAAAAAAAAAAGATGTGTTTCAGAAGTCTTTTCTTGCTAAATTCATTTAATAGAACTTTGAACTTAAATTATTTATGAATTAAATGAAAATCTGACTCTGGAGAATAAGTACTCCAGATTGGAGAGCCTAGTACTGGTCTTGTATCCACCACCTTGTTCTAGCTACTGCCACCAGCTGATACTCCACACCACGTCTTCTCCACCTGTTATAGTTAAAGTCCATATTCCTACTATGTCGCTATTTGATTGTTCATTATGAAAAGATAATCTGATGAAAGCCAGCAAGAAAATGACTTTTAGTTTCTATGCATTCTCTTAGTAGTTGTTCACTGGACTGCATCTATACTAGCCAACATGATACTTCTTTAAATAAATTATTTAAAAATAGGGGATCGTCTCTCTTGTGAACTATTGATTTTCTTTCACAGAAAAGGATAACCCCCCACTTAGCAAGGCCGGGCAGGATGTGATCTTGCCATTACCTACAGATGGAGCGGTTTTGGACGGCCTTGAGATCACGGATGACCACGCCATCGTCCAATATGAGTGGACACTGCTGCAGGGTGACCCATCAGTGGACATGAAGGTACTTTGTGATGTCACTGTAACGACCACAAATATTTCAATGAGGAAATCTCTCATAATGTTTTTCTACTCCTGTTCCCAAAATATCTGTAACTGGCGGAAGAGGTGTAAGAAGAACGTGCAAGAGTGATGGTTGAAAAAGTGGATTATTATATGAATTTACTTTCTGACTGAGTAAACAGTGATTCTGATCCTTTGTTTTGAAGCTTACTCTTGTTCTTGCTGCTTTTTTTTGGCAAAACAGCTCAGGGGAAATAAGTCGGACTTTGTTTTAATGACTCAGATATTTTTTAAATTTTTTATTTCTTTTCTTAGCTCAAGGTGCAGGTAGAAAATTTTAAAAATATGAAGAAATATAAGAGGAAAATAACAATAGAATATGCGAATTCTTCACTTGCTCCAGAAAGCAACCACCTCACCCAGCAATGAGGCCTGCATTGAGGTAACTGCATTAGCAAGTGAGGGGAAGTGTGCCTGTTTAGGCGCTCCCCACTGGTTTTCCTCAGGCTTATGTGGGATGATCTGGAGTTGCTTCAGATGGGAATGATTCACTCTCCCCTTGGTGGCCTATGTCCAGGAGTCTTTCTGGGTTGTTTTTTTGTTTGTTTGTTTGTTGTTTTTAACTGAGCTATAAAAAGCATTATATTAGTTCCAGAAGAACAACATAATGACTGCACATCTATACATATTATGGGATGATCACCACAATAAGCCTCGTTAATATCTGTTACCTCACAGAGTAACACGTTTCTTGGGATCAGAACTTTTCTCTTTTTTGTTTGAGGAAGGCTTTGAAAACTTTTTTGTAAAGTTTTACTCTCAGTGACGTTCAAATACACAGTACAGTGTTATTAACAATAGTCACCGTGCTGTACAGTACATCCCATGACTTATTTATTTTATGACTGGAACTTTGTACCTTTTGACCCACTTCACCAATTTCACCCACGCCACACCCTGCCTCCTCCAACTGCCCATCTATTCTCTGTCTGTATGAGCTCAAGGTCTTTGCTTAGATCCCATGTCTAAGTGAGATCGTATGGTTTGTTTTTCTCTGTCTGAGCTATTTCACTCAGCGTGATGCCCTCAGGATCCATCCATGTTGTCACAAATGGCAAAATTCCTTCTGATGGCTGAGTATGTCTATATACACCCCATTTTTCTTTATCCAGTCACCCCTTAGTGGACATTCAGTTTGTTTCTTTATCCTGGCTGTTGTGAACAATGCTTCAGTGAACATGGGGGAGTGCATGTATCTTTTCAAGTTAGAGTTTTGTTTCCTTTAAAGAAATACCCAGAAATGGAATTGAGAGAGCAATACAGGTTACCTTGAGTTGTGAGGCAAGTGGCTTCTTATTAACTCTCTCAGGATCCTTCCCAGAGAGGAGGATTTCCTGGCTTAACCACTTTAGTTGGAGGAGGTGGAAAAAGTCTGCATGGGTCAGCTGGGGCTGCCATAACAAATTAGCCCGGGCTGGACGGCTTCACCAACAGAACGTTCTCACTGTTCCGGAGGCTGGAAGTTCAAGATCCAAGTGTCAGCAGGGCTCGTTTCTTTTTCGAGTTTATCTTTGTGTATGGTGTAAGAGAATGGTCGAGTTTCATTCTTCTACATATAGCTGTCCAGTTTTCCCAGCGCCATTTATTGAAGAGACTGTCTTTTTTCCACTGTATATTTTTTCCTGTTTTGTCAAAGATTATTGACCATAGAGTTGAGGGTCCATATCTGGGCTCTTTACTTTGTTCCACTGTCTATGTGTCTTTTTATGCCAGTACCATGCTGTCTTGGTTATCACAGCTTATAGTAAGCTTGAAATCAGGTAATGTGATGCCGCCAGTTTTATTTTTGTTTTTCAACATTTCCTTAGTGATTCAGGGTCTCTTCTCATTCCATACAAATTTTAGGATTATTTGCTCCAGCTCTTCAAAAATACCGGTGGAATTTTGATCAGAATAGCATTAAAAACATAGATTGCTCTAGGCAGTATAGACATTAAAAACAAATCTTAAAAAAAGAGAGATGAAGAAGAACACTGTATCATACTTACATGGTCTGTCCAAGAAGATGATCTATCAATTATAAATATATACGCCCTAACATGACAGCAGCCAATTATATAAACCAATAATAACAAAATTAAAGAAATGCATTGACAATAATACAATAATAGTAGGGGACTTCAACACCCCACTCACAGCAATGGACAGAAATACAATGGTAAGAGCATATTAGGAGCAGCTATATAAATAAGGCAATCTGGAAGAAATGGATGCATTCTTAGAGATGTATAAACTACCAAAACTTAAACAGGAAGGAATAGAAAACCTGAACAGGACTAATAACCAGCAAGGAAATTGAAGAAGGAATCAAAAATCTCCCAAAAGAGTCCAGGGCCCTAAGACTTTCCAGGTAAATTTCTACCAAATATTCAAGATGAGTTAATACTTATTTTCTCAAACTGTTTTCAACAACTGGAAATGGAAGGAATACTTCCAAACTCATTCTATGAAGCCAGCACAACCTCAATTCCAAACCTGACAAAGACCCTAATACAAAAGAGAATTGCAGACCAATATCCCTGATGAACATGGATGCATGGATTCTCAACAAAATCCTAGCAAATCAAATCCATTGAAAGAATCATTCACATGATCAAGGGGGATTTATTCCTGGGCTGCAAGTGTGGTTCAATACTCACAAATCAATCAACGTGATATACCATATTAATAAAGAAAGGTAAAACCATATCATTCTCTCAGTAGACACAGAACAAGCATTTGACAAAGTACAACATATGTCTTGATAGAAACCCTCAACAAAGTAGAAACGAAGGCAGCACATACTGCAACATCATAGAGGCTACATACAAAAGACCTACAGTTAATATCATCCTCCGTGGGAAAAAAAAAAAAACCTGACAGGTTTTCCTCTATGGCAGGAACAAGGCAGGGATGTCTACTCTCATCATTATTATCAACATAGGACTGGAAGTCCTAGCCACAGTAATCAGACAACAAAAAGAAATAAAAGGCATCCAAATTGGCAAGGAAGAATTCAAACTTCCACTCTTCACAGACAACATGATACTCTCTGTAGAAAACCCAAAAGACCCCACAAAAAAATTGCAAGAACTGATACACATTCAGCAAAGTCACAGGATACAAAAATCAACATACCGGAATCTGTTGCATTTCTTTACACTAATAATGAAGCAGCAGAAATAGAAATTAAGAAAACAACCCCATTACAATTGCACCCAAAATAAGGAGAGACCTAGGAATTTGTGGTGCATAATAATCCTAACCAGAGAGGGAAAAATTTGCACCCTAAAAACTATGGAACACTTAAGAAGAAATTGAAGATGATGCAAAGAAATGGAAAGACATTCCATGCTCATGGTTTGGAAGAATAAATATTGTTAAAATGTCTATACTACCAAGGCGATCTACACATTTAATGCAATCCTTATCAAAATACCACCAGCATTTTTCTTAGAACTAAAACAATCCTAAAATTTGTGTGGAACCAGAAATGACCCTGAATAGACAGAGGAATCTTGAGAAAGAAAAGCAAAGCTGGAGGCCTCACAATTTTGAACTTTAAGTTATATTACAAAGCTGTAGTGATCAAAACAGTATGATACTAGACAAAAGCAGATACACAAATTGATGCAACAGAATAGAAAACCCAGAAGTAAACCCCCAAACTACACCGGTCAATAAATCTTCAACAAAGCAGGAAGGAATATCCAATGGAAAAAAAGACAGTCTCTTCAACCAATGGTGTTGGGAAAAACAGGACAGCAACACACAAGGAATGAAACTGGACACTTCCTTATACCATACACCAAAGTAAATTCAAAATGGGTGAAAGACCTAAATGTGAGACAGGAATCCATCTCAGTCCTAGAGGAGAACACAGGCAGCAACCTCTGACAATCGCCATAGTAATTTCTTACTATACACGTCTCTGGAGACAAGGGAAACAAAAACAAAAATGAACAATTTGGACTACCTCAAGATAAAAAGCATCTGTCAGTGAAGGAAAGAATCAATAAAACTAAAAGTCAACCCACAGAATGGGAGAAGATATTTGCAAATGACATGTGATAAAGGGTTAGTATCCAAAATCCTAAGGAACTTATAAATTCAATGGCCAAAAACCAAACAATCCAGGAAAGAAATGGACAGAAGACATGAATAGACATTTTTCCAAGGAAAACATTCAGATGGCTAACAGACACATGAAAAGATGCTTGACATCACTCACCGCAGGGAAAACAAATCAAAACTACAATGAGATATCACCTCCACCTTTCAGAATGGCTAAAATTAACACACACAGGAAATGACAGGTGTTGGTGAGGAATCGAGAAGGAGGAACCCTCATGCACTGATGGTGGGAATGTAAGCAGTGTAGCCTCCATAGAAGAAAGTACTCAGGTTCCTCAAAAAGTTAAAAATAGAGCTATCCTACAATCCAGCAATTTCCTGCTAGGTATTTACCCAAAGGATACAAAAATACTGATTTGAAGGGACACATGCACCCCAAATGTTTGTAGCAGGACTATCGACAATAGCCAAATTATGGAAAGGCTCAAATGTCCAACAACAGATGAATGGATAAAGAAGTTGTGGTGTATATACACAATGGACTATTATTCAACCATTAAAAAAATGAAATCTTGGGACACCTGGAGGATACAGTCAGTTAAGCATCCAACTCTTGTTGTCAGCTCAGGTGGTAATCTTAATGTCCTGACCTCAGGAGTGTGAGATCGAGCCCTGCACTGGGCTCCGCACCTGGCACAGAATTTACTTGAGACTCTCTCTTCTCTCCCTCCTGTTCTCACTGTTTCTCTCTCTAAATAAATAAATAAACTTAAAAAAAAAAGATGAATCTTGCCATTTACAGGCACATGGATAGAGCCAGTGCATGTTGGCTTAGCAAGAAATAAGTCAGAGACGCGACAATACTGCATGATTCACTACTGTATGGAATTTAAGAAATGAAACAGATGAACATAGTGGGGTAAGAGCAAACATTAAACAGCCTTTTAACTAGGCAGAACAAACAAATGAGGGTTGCTGAAGGGGAGGTGGTTGGGGGATGGGCAAAAAGCGTGATGGGGATTAAAGAGGGCATGTACTGTGATGATCACTGGTCTTGTATGTACGTGATAAATCTCTAAATTCTACTCCTGAAAATAATATTACACTATATGTTAACTTAGAGGAATTTAAACAAAACTTGAAACAAAAATACATAAAATGAAATAGATTATATTTACAATAGCTTCCTTTAGTAATTTATTCTGCAATGGATACTTTACATAAACATCTTATTTTTGAAAGGTCAAGTGATTTCGGAATCTTGCATTATAACCCAGTAAAATATAACGGCATTCAGTCTCCCTCCATGTTATGGAAGTAAATAAAACCAGTGATTTCTGCTGATTTCGAGTGGAAACAGAATTTAAAGATCACTCAGAAATCAACTGTGAGCATTCAGCTGTCAGACATGATCCTGAGAGCCAGCCACAAGCAACTATTCCAGGAAGGAGAATCTTTCTCATTTCTCCCCGAACCTCCACCTCCAGCCCTCACTCTCCTGTCATCCCTACCCACTGACTCACCTCCTTCAGGACACAGTGAGTCTTCACAGAAGAAATATCTCCTTCTAAAAGGTGCTTATTTCCCATGTACAAGGGATCGTATTCAGATGATAGAATCACCTCCTGCAAATAGATTGGGACAGGTCTGGTTCTCCAAAGAAGCAGGGAAAATGGTATGAGGAGTTAATACATGGCAAATAACCCTATGAAAAGGCTGAAAATCTCACAATAATCAAGAAAACTCTAATTGGAAGGACACTGAGAATGGGTGAAGGTGGTCACAAGGTACAAACTTTCAGCTATGAGATTATAAATTCTGGGGATTAACATTATAGCATGGTGACAACGTTAATACTACTGAATTGTATATTTGAAAGTTGCTAAGACACTAGATCTTAAATTTCTTGTTTCAAGAAAAAAATTCTAACTATTAAGGTGATGGGATGTTTACTAAACTTATTGTGGTGATCATTTCAAGATATTTATAATTATTATGTTGTACACCTAAAATGAATACATATTTACATGCCAATTCTGTGTGTGTATTTGTGTATGTGAGTGTGCATTTAAAAACTGAAGGAGAGAGGTACCTGAGCAGTTCAGTCAGTTAAGCATCTACCTTCGGCTCAGGACATGATCCCGGGGTCCTGGGACTGAGCCCCATGTCAGGCTCCCTATTCAGTGGGGAGTCTGCTTCTCTCTCTCCCTCTCTCTCCTGGCTCATGGTCTCACTCTCACTCTTTCTCTATCTCAAATAAGTAAATAAAATCCTTAAAAATAAATAAAACAAAAACTGAAGGAGAGAGAAAGAAAAGACAATGAGATACTTTCACCCACTTGTAACAGTGGCAAATATTTTTAAGCCTATCACACCCAAGAAATGGAATAACAGGAAGTTCCTTGCATTATGGGATCAAATCAACCTTTAAAATAGAATTTCACCACTATCTGAAAAGTGGAAGATGTGCTCGCCCAACCACACTGCAATCCCATATTAGAACCAGTCTGGGTAGTAATTACCAATAGCAGGTAGATGTAGGGTGCTTCCTGTAGTGCTGTTTCTCACAGCAAAAAATATAGTAGCCACCTAAATACCAAAACAGGAGCATTATTTAAAGTACTGGTGGAAGACTTCTGTTTCTCTCCACGAGACTCGATCCTTTGAGCCACTGTCAAAAATCAACAACCAAAAGCCTTTGAGACAAAACTTTAAAATCTTTCAAATGTTCCATGGGGACTTCTGAGTAACATATAGTAGAAGTGGTCACAGAATGCAAGTCTCTCCACATACCCATACAAATTAAACCTCATCAACGAAAGCAGGCAAAGAAAACACTCTATACCTCCACCTTCCACACAAGGAGGAAGCTGAAAAATACTGAATGTGACAGACCCTTTAGCTATGAGGGACAATATTTGTGACAGTTGGATGGGGTCTGTGGGGGAGAGGGTAGGACTGTAGTGATGTGAGATCTGTTTTGGTGATTTTTTGTTGGTCCAGGAAGTGTTTTCCTGGCTTGTAAGAAACATGCACTAAAGTACTTGGCAGTGGATGGGACATCAGAGTGACAGCTTGCTCTCAAATCCTTCCAACTTCATGAGATCTTTGGAGATAGAATGTGTCTCTCTATCACATTCCTATTATAGGATGAATACATGCTATGGCTAATGCATTCTGTGAAATACCAGGAGGAGAAGGAACTGAGGGAAGGTTCTTCTTGAGATTTAGGGCTCACTTCCCTGGACAAGCAGGCATGGCCAGACATTCCTGACTCCACAGGTTCCACCTCACGTCCATGCACTCATCATTGTGACCATTTCAGTCACCCACAAAGAGAAAACCTAATCACATCCTTATCTTTGGTGACAAGGTGAGAAGTCCAGTGGCTTCTGGCTGTTGGGACCTTAACCTGATACAAGGACTGAGAAGATCCCACAAATCACCAACCTGCCTCCATCCACTGAGCCCTTAATTCACTTGCATGAAACAAAGAGCCACTCCACACATTCACAGAGCACATGCTGTCATGAAATCCTCACCATCCAAAGACTGTGGACAACTGGAGGAGGCCTGTGCCAGACACAGGGCCCATCTCTATTTGAGGACATGGAAGTAGGATAGCAGGAAACTCCAAATTAGCATCTATTTGCGTATTTAAAGGGTTCTGGCCTGATTCCCTATAGTCTCTCTCCAGCAAGTGCATACTCTGGAAGACTTGGAGGATAAAAAAAAAAAACATAAGGGTTGGGAGTTCTCAGGCCCAGGGTGAGATGAGAGCTTAGTAGGTGCAGGTGATCTGTCTAAGAAGGAAGCCCCAGGCATAGACTTGGAAATGGGATCTCGGGTCTGTCTCTGGGAGGAGGAAACCTGGAAGGGCCTGGCAGTGCCACTGGGAGAATGGGGGGTTGACCAACTGGAGGAACCCCTGGGACCAGGATTAAAACCTCCAGAGGAAGTGGCTCAGTCTATTAAGTATCTAACAATTAGTATTGGCTCAGGTCATGAACTCATAAGTTGTGAGATCAAGTCCCATGTGGGACTCCATGATCAGTGGGAAGTCTGCTTGAAGATTCTCTCCACCTGCCCCTCACCCAACTCAGGCATGCTCTCATGCCTTCTCTCTCTCTAAAATAAATAGAAACAGACAGTTGAACATCTAGAAGAAGTTTGCAACTACTTTGCCAACAACTAGCTGATAAGAAAATCTCTCCAAAAAACACACAAGAGGTTGGTACGAAAAGTACCATCACAAGCCATGAGCATTCCATTTGTCAGGCAACAGATTTACAAAAGAAGGATGAAAGGGTAGAAAAGCAAACCAAAGTCTTTATCCTGCATGTCTAAAGATAACCTGTGTGGTAAAGACTAGAACTGAGCAAGGGAAGGACACCGACTATCTCTGAATCTCAGAAATTTGGAGAGCTTGCAAAGACCAAGAATCAAAGGCCTTGATGGGACTTTACCACGGTCAGGTCCTGTGCAAGAAGAATCAACATGCAGCACCACAGAAGGAGGTTAAGCATCAAGCCATTCTTGGTGCAGGGCTGATGGGAGCCTGCATGGCCCAAATCCCCAAGGATTGGGGCCTAAAGACTATATATAATGATGCTTCACTAGGTGGGCTGGGCTAAGGACAGCAACAAGTGTTCAGAGGACTGAAGGATAAAGTGAAGAAGAAAACCTAACATCATCTCAAGGAGACTCCATTCAGCAACTGACCAGGCATCTCAATTCCTAGACCTTTGAAAAGGCCAGTTGAAGGCCAAAGGTGATCAAAGCCGGTTTTGAGGAACTTAGTCTTAAGCACAGATGCTAAAGGAAGTAGAAGGGATGATTCCAGATCACTGTGTTTTTGCCAGTAACACATCATCTCTCCCAATCAGTGAAGTTGCCACTGTCAGACAAAGACCTGAGCAGGTGATTGGCAGATAATACTTCTCTCCTGTGGACAAAATGCAGCTGCTGGAGATGATCACAACCCCCCCAAAAACATCTAAGGACACAATGCTTCTACTCTAGCACTCCTTCTAAGCAGGGCAAGGTCACCATTGTGATTAAGGATGGACCTGGCTTCTGGACCAAGAAGTGTCTCATACCCATGATGTCTGAAATCATCAGTCTTCTCCACAAAGGAGATGACCCTAAGAAGTTGGATTCCCTTACCGGGAGCTTTGGCTTTCCCGTGGAAGCTGCCACAGTGGTGGGATGAAGTTGGCATGGATGTAGCCAACTTCATAGAAGAGGTAGGCAAAGCTTTTAAGGAGAGGGTTGAAGGCAGAAGCCTAGAGCTTCTGAAGCAGATGGCATCCCAGGGCTTCGGAGGTCATACATCTGGAAGGGCTTTCACATCTACCAGGAAAGTGTGAAAAATCAGTTTGAATTCTGAGATGGAGAGTATTTTGATAAGCCTGAATCTGTCTCCTATCTCTGATGGTTCCTCTGACGATGACATCTGGTACTGCCTGGTAACCAGACTCACAAATGAGGCCATCAAGCCTGCCAGAAGAGATGTTGGCCACCAGCAGAGGGATATGTGAGAACAGTTGTTTGTCCTGGAGATACCCTCGCCAGGCCCCTCCTTGGAGGGTCCTGCTTCCACTCTGTGCATCTGTGGGGAGCTCAGAATGTGGACCAGCTCAGGAAGTACAAGGCTGCCTACAGAAAACAGCTTACCCCAAACCAGCTGCTAAGTGGTCTAATAAATGCTACCAGCCCTAATAAAAGTTTTATTAGTGAACAGGCACTCACACCCTGCTCCCTGGCTTACTAACTCTGACAGGATGTCATCTACATTTATCAGAGTAACCAGTGGGAAAACAAACTCTGGCGCTGGCCATGCACCTTGATTAAAGTGCCTTCAGCTATAACTCTCTCTCTCTCCCAGTAAAGTCAGGAAGGCAGTGTAAGAAGATTATACTCGAATTTCCCTATTATACAGCCCCCAACCCACAAGAAGTTCACTACTGCCAAGATTGGTCATTCCTGTTACAAATCTCAGGAATGTGAGGTGGCCACTGTGCAGATTTCCTGAGCCACATGACACTGCTATGAATGGGATCTGGACATTGTTACCTGCTCCCTGCTCTCACCTCCCCCACTATTCACTCCTTCAACAAAAGGGCCATGATGATCCTTCAGTTCTCCAGGGATGATGTCACTCGCTCACTTGTACCACATGAATGTCTGGGTGGATTCTGGCTTTCTGCAAATACTTACCCTAGTAAATGGCCATGTAGCTCTTGGAAAAGGCCAACAGGAATCATTGCATTTGTTGTCCACTTGAAGGCTTCCTCCTCACTGGAACCTGGCCTCTCTTTCTAGATCCAGGTCCCAGATCAGAGAATTGTCTCAAGTCTGGAACCCAGGCAAAGGATTCAGACTTTCTGTTGGGTAGCTGCTTTCATCCGCCTCCTCATCTACCCTGGGGTCTTGTCTTGGTTTTATTGTGTAAATCTAGCAGTCTCTGGATTGGCTGCCCAGCTATTTTTGATCACTGTGCTATATCACATAAAGAAGCTAGTGTTCAGGCTGCCTGGGTGGCTCAGTGGGTTAAAGCCTCTGCCGTCAGCTCAGGTCATGATCCCAGGGTCCTGGGATCGAGCCCTGCTTTGGGCTCTCTGCTCAGAGGGAGCCTGCTTCCCCCCCCCCCCTCTCTCTCTGCCTGCTTCTCTGCCTACTTGTGATCTCTATCAAATAAATAAATAAAATCTTTTAATAAAAAGAATCTAGTGTTCAAGATTTAAGGAACAACTGGGTTTTTGTAAAAGTTGGAAGCGGGTCCACCCAAGAGCCCAGAAGCCAGGGCAGGATATAGAAGACAGAGTAGGACTAGGAGATAGGAAAGGAAGGAGTGGGATGGATGGTGGGGGAGGGACTAATTATGACGAAACCAGAGGCTGATCTCTTTCCTGAGGGGGAAGTGGGATGGGGCAGACCCTCTCACAGGTCAGGACAGGACGATGTATTCCTTTGAAGCCAGGGTTCTTTTTATTTAAAAGATTTTATTTATTTGTCAGAGAGAGAGCACAAGCAGGGGAAGCTGCAGGCAGAGGGAGAAGCAGACACTCTGCTGAGCAAGGAGCGCAATGAGGGACTCGATCCCAGGACCCTGGGATCATGACCTGAGCTGAAGGCAGATAGAAGCTTAACCAACTGAGCCACCCAGTGAAAGCACCAGTGGGTCCTGGCTATTTGGCTTCAATAGCTATCTCATCTCTGTGACTCAGAGAACAGAAACAGGACAGTGATTCATCCCGGAGGCTGACTTAAGAGACATGGAAAATGATAGAGAAGTGACCGAGTTCCTCATGGCTCTCAAACGGAGACTGTAAGAGCTGCCTCCAGCACATGTGGGAGCACTGGGATGAGATGCAAGAGACCCCAGGTAACTCAGAAGACTGGATGGAGTGCTGGCTCTCTTGAAATGAGGTTGACCTACCTGACAGTGTGTGTGTGTGTGTTTGTGTGTGTGTGTGTGTGTAGTGTGGGATGTTTGTGTGTAAGTGATAGATCCAGTACAGCTTCTTGGGAGAATAATGGCCACAGATATGTTTAACATCCGTCTTTTCCCTTGTCACCTCCTGGCATCTCTCCCTCAATGCACATACCTTTGGTCCTCTCACCCTGGTTTTTTGCTGGCCCCAAACCCGAGGGCAGCATCTGTTTCCAGAGATTATCTTCTTCTATTATTTTTTCTGAGATTCATTGTTCTTTTCATGTCATCTGATGTCTTGCTGGAAATCCTTCAGTGCCACCTCGACTGCCAGCTTCTGAGTACAGCCTCAGTACAGCCTCCCCATGTGTCCCCTCCTCCACTTCCATCACAGTGGGAGTGACTGGTCATACTTGTTACCCTTGCTTCCCCCACCAGCTGTGTGACCCCTTGGCTGCAAGACCCAGCTCCTCTGGACTTCCAACCCCAGGACCTATCAGAGCAGCTGTCACAAAACCCATGGGTATAAACCAGCTGCACAGTAGGATCTCACTTTCTGTTTTTCAAAGAGCAGGGATAGCCATCCCCTGAGGTTGAACTGCCAGGAACTGCAACTATGTCCACTAGCTTTGGGTTGACAAATCATCCCACCCCCTAGGGTGAGTGAACTTTCCAATATACAAGGATCTGCTGCTGGTTGTCCCAAATTCAGAGGGAGGTTGTGACTTGGGGCTGAGGAGCAGTGACTCCTGAGGGGAGGCAGCTAGGATGTGGCTGATGATGGGAGCACGTGGCGTGGCAGGTGCAGTGATCTTCTGCGCTGGGAAGTTCAAGGAGGAAAGCAGACGGGTCACTGGCTTGTGGGGGAGACCCCTGTGAGCAGAGCAGAGGTGCCAGTTGTCTGGAGTCCGAGCACTGCAAAATAGACCTCTGTCCCACCATGCCCCAGGTCCAAGGGCCTCGGGCTCTCTTTCCCTGAGGAGCACACAAGGGCCAGAAGCATTTGGAGATTTCCTGCTGGCCTCCTACTTTCCTTTATACCCATTTTATTCTCTACGATAACTATCCCACCTGTCCCTGCCTGGCTCCTCACCCAGGGACCAAACCAGCCCCACCCACGCTGCCCAGCCAGAAAAGAGCCAGCACAGCCCTTACCATGCCTCTAGCTAGAAGATTCCCCAATGCCTGATGCCTTCAGGGAACCTCCAATGCGATGCACCCCTGGATGCCTGGACTGACATTGCCCAGTGCAGAATGTGTGGCTACAGAAGGAGGATGAGGCTGAACTTGGTTCCAACAGCCATGCCACAGGACGTGGAGCCTTTTCTGTTTAGGGAAATGTCTAAGAGAACCCCTCCCCATGGTCCTCCTAAGTCAAAGCTCAGGCCTCAAACATTTTCATCTGCCTCCTTCTCCTGCCCCTCTCTACTCTTCCTCCATCCCACCCCCTGGCCCCACAACCTCTCCTCATCTCCACTAGGGCTTTCAGACTTTACTTTTTTTTTTTTTTGAAGTTTTTATTTTATTTTTATAAGAGGAACCAGGCACAAGGAGGGGGATGGGAGCAGAGGTAGAAGGAGAGAATCTTAAGCAGGTCCCATGGCCGAGTGAAAAGCCCAAGGTGGGACTAGATCTTACAACCTTCAAACTATGACCTGACCTGAAATCAAGATTCAGTGGCTTAACTGACTGAGCCACCCAGGCAAACCCCTAGGTTTTTATTTAAATTCCAGTTAGTTAACATGCAAGGTTATATTAGTTTCAGGTGTACAATATAGTGATTCAGCATTTCCATACATCACCCAGTGCTCATCACAAGTGTGCTCCTTAATCCCCATGACCTATTTCCCCCACCACCCCCAACACTTTCCCTCTGGTAACCATCAGTTGTTCTTTATAATTAAGAGTTTCTTCCTAGGTTTTGCTCTCTTTCGCTCCCCCCACCATTTGCTCCTTTGGGGTTTGTTTAAGATTTCATCTATTTGAAAGAGATAGAGCAGAGAGAGAAAGAGAGAACATGGGGGGAAGGGCAGAGAGAGAGGGAGAAGCAGATTCTCAACTGAGCAGGGAGCCTGATGCGGGGCTCGATCCCAGGGCCACAGGATCATGACCTGAGGTGAAGGCAGACGCTTAATCGACTGAGCCACCCAGGAGCCCCTGTTTCTTTCTTTCTTTCTTTCTTTCTTTCTTTCTTTCTTTCTTTCTTTCTTCTTTCTTTCTTTCTTTCTTTCTTTCTTTCATCTATTTATGAGAGAAAGAGAGAGAGAGTGGGGTTTCTGCATTGAACATGGGCCCCTATGCCCATTGAACATGGCCTCCATCTCAGGACCCTGACATCATGACCCGAGCTGAAACCAAGAGTCAGGAGCTTAACTGAGCCACCCAGGCGCCCCTAGTTTGTTTTGTTTCTTAAATTTCACATGTGAGTGAATTCATATGGTACTTGTCTTTCTCTGACTGATTTTGCTTAGCACTGTAACCTCCAGGTCCATCCACATTATTGCAAATGACAATAACATTTCTTTTTATAATAACTCTTTTTAATAACTTCTTAATAACTTTTAATAACTTCTTAATAACTCTTTATAACTCTTTTTAATAACTCTTTCTTTTTATGGCTGAATAATATCCATTGCAACCATGTACCACTCCTAATACTTATTATTTCCTTCCTTCTCCAGGTTTTTGGTTTTATTTGCTTCCTTTTTCTAGCTTCCTTGGGTGTAAGTTTGGTTGTTTTTTGATAACTTTTCCTTGCTTCTTTTTTTTTTTTAAGGTAGGCCCCACACCCAGCATGGAGTCCAACATGGGGCTTGAATTCACAACCCTAAAATGAAGACCTGAGCTGAGATCAAGAGTCAGATGCTTAATCACCTGAGCCACCCACGCACCCCAAGATTTTTCTTGCTTCTTGAGGTCTGCCTGTAGTGCTATAAACTCCCCCTCTTAGAACTGCTTTTGCTGCATCCCAAAGGTTTTGGACCGTAGTGTTTTCATTTTCATGTAATTTTTTTAAAGATTTTTTTTTATTATTATTAATTTGTCAGAGAGAGAGAGAGAGAGAGAGTGAGCACAGGCAGATAGAGTGGCAGGCAGAGGCAGAGGGAGAAGGAGGCTTCCTGCTGAGCAAGGAGCCCGATGTGGGACTCGATCCCAGGACTCTGGGATCATGACCTGAGCTGAAGGCAGCCGCTTAACCAACTGAGCCACCCAGAGGTCCCATCATTTTCATGTAATTTTTATTTCTTCTTTTATTTCGTGGTTACCCATTCATTCTATGATCGTGTAATACTTAACCTCCATGTATTTCTACTATTTCCATATTATTTTCTTATGGTTGACTTCTAGTTTCATAGCATTGTGGACAGAAAAGATGCATGGTATGACTTCAGTCTTCTTGAATTTGTTGAGGCTGGTTTAGTGGGCTAATATGTGACCTTTTCTGGAGAATGTTCTACATGTACTTGAAAAGAATGTGTATTCTGCTGTTTTAGGATGGAATGTTCTAAATATATCTATTAAGTCCATCTGTTCCCATGTGTCATTCAAAGCCATTCTTTCTTGATCAGTTTTCTCTTTAGATGATCTGTCCATTGAGGTGAGTAGGATATTAGGGCCACCTACTATTATTGTATTATTATGTATTAGTTCCTTTATGTTTGTTATTAACTGTTTGATGTATTTGGGTGCTCCCATGTTGGGTGCATAAATATTTATAATTGCTCTATCTTCTTGTTGGATTGTCCCCTTTATTTTTATGTAGTATCCTTCTTTGTCTCTTGTTACAGTCTTTATTTTAAAAGTCTACTTTGGTGGTGCACCTGGGTTGCTCAGTCAGTTAAGCATCTGCCTTCAGCTCAGGTCATGATCTCAGGATCCTGGGATTGAGCCCCATATTGGGCTCCCTGCTCAATGGGGAGTCTGCCTCTCCTTCTGCCTCTCTCCCTCTCTCTTTTTCTCTCTCTCTCTCAAATAAATAAATAAAATCTTAAATGAATGAATGAATGAATAAATAAAATTTTTATAAGTCTACTTTGGGGGTGCCTGGCTGGCTCAGTTTGTAGAGCATGGGACTCTTGATCTCAGGATTGTAGGATCAAGCCCAATATTGGGTGTAGAGATTATTGAAAAGAAAAATCTTTTAAAAAATAAAAAACAAATAAAATAGAAGTCCACTTTGTCCAATGTAACTATTGCTACTCTGGTTTTCTTTCGACAATGCATTGCATGATAGATGTCTTTCTTTCCCTCGTTTTCAATCTGAAGGTGTCTTTAGGTCTAAAATGAGTCTCCTGCAGACATCCTACAGATGGGTGCTGTTTTTATCCATTCCATCACCATATGTCTTTTGATTATGTGTTTAGTCCATTTACATTCAGAGTAATTATTGTTAGATATGCATTTAATGTCATTTTATTATTTGTTTGTTGTTGTTTCTGATGATTTTCTCTGATTCTTTCTCTTTCACTTTTTCTGATTTTCCTTGGTGATATATTTGGATCTCTTTTTCTTTTTTCTTTGCATATTTGTTAGTGGGTTTTGATATATGAGTACCATTAGGATTCTATATGACCTCTTCTGCATAGAGCAGTCTAGATAAAGTTGAAGGTCATTTAGTGACACCTGGATGGCTCAGTCTGTTGAGCACCCAATTCTTGATTTTGGCCAGGTTATGATCTTAGGGTGGTGAGACCAAGCCCTGCATTGGGATCCACACTCAGCGAGGAGTCTGCTTGAGATTCTCTCTCCCTCTCCTTCTGCCCCTCCTCCTGCTCGTGCACATTCTCTAGAAATAAATAAATAAATCTTTCTCAAAAATTATAAAAAATGAATTAATGAATCCATTATTTACTCTTCTCCTTTTCACATTTTCCTACCTTTATACTGTCACTTTTGGTCTCTCCTCTCCACTCAAAGAGTCCCCTTTATCATTTCTTGCAGGTCTGGTTTGGTGGTCATGATCTCCTTTAGCTTTTGTTTACCTAGGAAACCCTTCCTCTCCCCTTCTGTTCTGAATGACAACCTTGCTGGTTAGAGTATTCTTGACTACAGATTCTTCCCATTTCCCACTTTGAATATATCATGCCATTCCCTTCTGGCTGTAAAGTTTCCATTGAAAAATGTTTTCCTAGCTTTATAGGTTTTCTCTTGTCTTCTTTTGTCTTGTTGCTTTTAATTTTTTTTTCTTTATCACTATATTTTGCCAATTTAATTATGATAGGTCTTCATAATTAAAGTATATTTGGTTAATTTTGATTAATTTTGTTAATTTTGATTGCTTTTGTTAATTTGAGGGGAGATTCCCTGTTCCTCCTGGACCTGGATATCTGTTTCCATCCCCAGGTTTTAGGGAAGTTTTCAGCTATTATTTCTTCCAAGAAACTTTCTGCCCCCTTTTCTTTTCTTCTTCTAGGACTATCCTAATAAGAATGCTATCATGTTTGATGGAGTCTCTTAGTTTCTTAAGTCTATTCTCATTTTGCATAATTGTTTTTTTTTCTCTCTTTTGTTCAATTTGGCTACTTTCCATTACTCTCTCTTCTTGGTCACTAACTCATTCCTCTCCTCTTCCATCCTGCTGTTTATTCCATCAGGAGTGTTTTTCACTTCTTTTATTGTGCCCTCTATCTCTGCCGTGTTATTCCTTATCTCTCTGTTCAGCGTCTCGATCATAACTTCCACTCTTCTCAAGTCCAGTATCCTTATGATCATTGCTTTAAATTCTCTATCAGGCATGTTACTTGTATCTGTTTTACTTGGATCTCTAGCTGTGTCCTCATTCTGCTCATTCATTTGGGATAAGTTTGTGCCCTCATTTTGTCTGCCCCTCTGTGTTTGTTTCTGTGTGTCAAGAAAGTCAGCTGTGTCTTCTGCTCTTGAAAGTAGTGACTTTATGAAAAAGAGTTGCTGGAGAGCCCCACAGTGCAGTAATATCCCCTGTAAATCAGAACCTAGCACATTAGGAGATTATCCTATGTGTATTGCTTATGACTTGCTATTGTTTGGGGGCCACCTGCACAGACTCTCTGCCTGTTGTGGCCTATGCTTGCTCTTCAAGGTGTTAGTGGAACCCAGACACACCAGTTCTGATGGAGCACATCCACCAGGGAACGTGGGAGTGGGGCGGTGGTGTTAGCAAAATTTGCTTTGGGCTATGCATCCTATGCCTGATCCCCTGGAGGACAGCCGCAGCTGGGGGCTGTGAGCCAGGGCAGTTGAGGGCTGAGACTGGATGTGTTGTGTGTGTGTCTATGCCTGGGCACAGTGCTTGGTGATAGCTGGGCATGGCCAGGCCTGGTGGGAGACAGCAGGTCAATACTCTGAAGCTCATTGCTGTG
The DNA here is from genome assembly GCF_902655055.1 of Lutra lutra. Lineage (NCBI taxonomy): Eukaryota > Metazoa > Chordata > Mammalia > Carnivora > Mustelidae > Lutra > Lutra lutra. The sequence goes on along the minus strand of NC_062283.1, from coordinate 137,464,823 downwards.
GATGCACCAAGGTCACTCTCCCTAGGGCTGCTCCCAGCCTGACAGGGTGCTAAGGCAGACCTCTTCCTGGGAGACACAGGACTCCTCTGATGGCCCACTTCTCCTTAGGGACTCTCCTGAGACCTTGAGGGACTTTCCCTAGGCTAGATGGCAGTACAGGATGCCATCACACAAACTCTGCTCCTCATGCACTTGGAGTCTGAACCACTTTGATCTGAATGGTCTCGAAGACCCCCCAGACTTCCACCATTATTCTCATGGGGGCTTCACCCATTGACATCCCTGCCTGTTAATCCCATCAAGGTTTCTGCTTCTTAAGACTGACCATCAGATGGATTTATTGCCTGAAACTCTATGTCATCATATTTCAAGTTCTGATAACCGCTAACATTGCGCATTTCCTCTAAACATCAAAAGTGATAAGCTGCATTATTTAGTCATTGGGGCTCTTAAATTCTTCTGTAAATTCAACTTATTGAATTGGTTTTCATTTTATGTGTAATTTGGCAATGCTATAAAATGACATTATTTGTTCAGTCGTAGCTCTGGAAAATAGAAATCGCATCAAAATGTTATTCATTTGTCAAACCTTGAAAAAAAGTTTCACATCTTCTGGCTAATTCTGAAGCTTTGTTTCAGTTGGCACAGGAATCCATAAGAAGGTAGGAAGCACCAACTCTTATTTGAAAGGTGTAGGGAGGTAAAACTATTAATAAACAAAGTTCAAGATTCTTTGGTAGACCTTGAGTAAATTTCTCAGTCCCCATGGAAGATGGTCCTGAGCTTTCTGCTTCTCAAGAGCACCACAATGTCCGGGAAGGGGACACCGTCTGCATCATCGCAGCTGAATAGCTCCTCACAGTCCTTTGCCCACAGTTGCACAAGTTCTCATGTGTACTAGGGACCCACCTGAAGGTCCAGCCCAATCTTTTGATGTAATATAATGGGATATGGATTTACAACACCAAAAAGAAGTAACTTTGCAAATCCAAAATCGAATTGAAAACTAATCAAGTCTCCGTATCTAACAGCTGGTTTATAGAAAATATTGTCAGCAGGACAATAGAAACAGGTACATGGATTCAACCAGCCAAGTCCAAGATATAAAAATTCTCTAAGACCATCTTGTTTCTTCAACACATTAAGTACAAGGAGAAAAATAAGAAGGCAGAGCATAAAAATGAAACCAAGCTGTCCAGATCTGAACTGAGTCATGAGCATGGAATGGAGCAAAGAGAGTGAGCACCACTGAGGGGAACAGGTGGGGGCTGGATGGGGAGAAAAGATCCTTTTAGGTCCCCCAGACTCTGTGACTCCAAAAGGAACCCTGAGAAGGGCTGGGCTGCGAGAGGGAGGAGCGTCCCTTCTCCATCCCTCCATCATCAGCTCCGGATCCTCAACCCGATCCCCTCTCCAACCATCTGAGGTTTAGGGACAATGGCAAATTCTCCAGACCATGCAGTATGTCCACTGCTGCTGGGTGTGTTCATTTGACAAGCATTCTGTTCATTGTGACAAGCAGAGCATGGGGCTGGGTAGAGGGTGAACTGCAAGAGCACAAGACAGTTTCTGCCCTCCAGGGCCTTACATTCTAGCCAGACCCACAGGATGGTTAGCAGAAAGCGAACAGGCAATGATTCAGGGGTGTGTGGTCAATGAATACGGAACATGTCCTGGTCAGAGGCCTTCTGTGAAGATGTCAGGACTTAGCAACGGAGGGGTGAAGAGTGGGAGGATTTGAAGGAGGAGTCCTAAATCAAGGCTCTGTTTTCCAGAATGTCCAGAGAGTGAGGGGAGCAGTGTGAGGAAGGATTGCCACTTTGGGGGGACAAGAGTCCAAAATAGAGAGTAGGCTGGGCTCTCCAGGACCTGAGTGGGAACGGATTCCCTGGTAACTGGCCTGGGAATCCATAATTCTCACTAAAACACATGTGGAAGACAGACACACACACACACACCTGAATGGAGAAAGAGGTAAAGCTCTAGGTATTCGGTTCCCAACATGTAAAAAAGATGGAAAGTACCTGCATGTCTTCCTTCACCAAGACAGAAATGTTCCCAGCAGGACCAACAGGACATAGCAGAGCATGACCATGATGAATTCAGTGAGAGAGAAGAGACTATGCACTCCAAGAACTATCCCACAGCTGTGTTTCCAAGCCAGAGCAATAGCAAGGATGTCATCCTGGGACGCCCAGGTGGCTCACTGGGTTAAGCAGTGGGTTAAGCTCAGTGGGTTAAGCTCAGTGGGTTAAGCTGACTGTCAGGATCAGCTCAGGTCTGGATCTTAGAGTTGTGAGTTCCAGCCCTTTGTTAGAGGCCTACTAAAAAAAAAGAAGAATAATCTAAAAAAAAATGAATGTGTATCACCTAGGGGTCAGAGACAGGCATTGTGTGACGCCAGGCCTGAAGCCATTCCCTCCTCCTGACCCTCGAGGTCTTGCTCCTCACTAGGAGATGGGACCCCCAGCAGCAGAAGCAGGAGGGAAAGGGGATTCTGGGCTCAGACTCACCTCCATCATGTATTGGTATAGCACAGCTTGTGTGGACTTCCATGGTAACACCAGGGACCCGGAATTTAACAGTTCTGGATGACAAAGGCCCTCCCCCCAGCCAGTCACATGCAGCCCCTTGAACTTCTGGGCAGTTTGGGACTCCAGGGTTGTCTGTTGGCCTACAGGATCCAAGGGCCCCAGCGTTTCTCTGCAAGGTTCTCAACTGCCAAGGAGGCAAATGCAGATTGAAAAGTGAGCAGGAACACAACATTCAGCCTTGCTCACCCACTGTTTTCTCTTACTTTCACTGTCCAGGGGCAAACTCTTTCCCCAATTTGTCATTTAACAGACCCAACTTGGTTTTCCGTTTTAGTAATTGCAAAGAGGGCTATCCTGCTCTTCAGTACTTTGGTTCACTAACCGCTGAATCATGGATCTCCTTCCCTGTCCCACACTCATCTCCTTTTTTTTTTTTAAACAGTTGCACAGAATGTCATATGGTCTGCACTGAACACTTGGAAAATACTTTCTTAAGGAGACTGATTCTCCCTCCCTCTAACTTCATCAGTCTAATTCATTGAGAAAACCCTGGTATATAATGAATCTATCCTATGTCATGAATCCATTCTGTGTCATGAATAATGCTCACCTATGCATTTAATCAGGTTCCTGCTCTGTGTCCTCTGTCAGCAGGGATGAAATTCTCACTGAGGTCAGTTCATGTGACCTGTGGTTCATATGAGGAACTGTATTTGGCACAGAGCCTGGGGCCACATTGAATGAAGAGATTAGGTCAGTGAGGGCTGCCAGTTTTCCCTGCCTCCCCAGCTCCCCGTCCTCAGCCCTACCACACTGCCTAGTAGACACTTATTAAACAAATGTATATTCAGTAAGTGTCCCATTTCTGCTCTTAATGAAAAGGGTATCTGTCCAACATCATCAATAGATGCTAAAATCATGGGCTGAATGGTTTTTGGGGAACAGGATATTCACATAGAGAATAAATTTTGGCCCACATTTAAAAAAAATTTATTCATTTATTTTAGAGAGAGAGCACACATGCTCACCTGAGTGAGTAGCTGGAGGGTCAGAGAGAGAGGGAGAGAAGCAGACTCCCCAGTGAGCACAGAGCCTGACTCAGGGGGCTCCATCCCACAACCCTGAGATCAGGACCTGAGCCAAGACCACGAGTCAGACACTTAATGGACAGAGCTACCCAAGGCCCCTCCAACCACATGTTTAACATGCAAATGTCACACAACTAAACTTAGCTTTTGCCACCATCTTCATCATCATATTTGTGAGTCTTTGTATCTGTTGAAATTCTGGAGACTGGTTTGGGACTAACTCACCTGGCTTTCTTTTACCTGGGCTGAACAAAACCTCCACCTCATTATGCATGAGGCTGTGAGGTTGCCTCAGTCTGTATTTTAAGCTCTCAGTCCAATGGTGGCCATGACCAAGACTGCCTTAATGTTCTAGTTTCCAGCTGGACTAAACTTAAAATAATCTCCTTCCTGGTTCCAGGCTCCTGATCTACCTTTTCTTAGAATATTTTATTTATTTTTTTTTCTTTTACTTTTAAGTAGGCCCGATGCCCAGCATGGAGTCCAACACAGAGCTTAAACTCATGACCCTGAGAACAAGTCCTGAGCTGCTATCAGGAGTCAGATGCATAGCTTTACCAAGAGTGAACCACCCAAGAGCCCCTAGAAAGCTTTTCTAAAAAACTTAGTAACTGTAAATTCTTTTTCCTCTTAACAGCTTTATAATGTATGACTATCTTTCTTAAGGCCTGGGGAGCCATCTTTTTCAAATGTGAACATCAAAGGAGATAGGGTCCTCACCTCCCAGTCTCTGTAGGAGGGAAGGAGCCTTTGTTTGATAAGAAGACCATCAACTGGGAGGCTGAAGCAACAGAAACATTTTCTACTTCCTCTTTTTTTTTTTTTTGAAAGAAGTAGCATGATTTTATTGAAAAGTTTTAGTACAGGGTTGTATGATCTTAAAATCCTCTGTTCTAAACCAATACGAGCACAGCAAATGACAGACTCCTGAAACTAGTAGGCATCTAACCAGAGGTGAGTTCTAGCAGGAGTATCTGCAAGTTGATTAATGCACTTTCCATTGGAGGATGAGCAGCAGTGGTGTATGTGTATTTCTGTGGCTCCCTTTCCTGTCTGGATACACATGAGTCCAGCCCCATTCAGCAGAGTTGGACAGAACTGATAAATCTGGTGGCTTCGCTTAATGTTTGCACACAAGCAGCAAAGTTTTGGGCCACTCCAGAAGCCACCTTCATCTTTTTTAACTAAAACCATCAAATACTTGAGGTCTACATTGCCAGTGTGTGGGGCCAATCTAGTACGATTAGCTAATGTATCACAACTACTTGAAAACAGAAAAGGGGCTAAAAGAAAAAATCAGTTGTTAATTCAATAATGATAATGCAGATTTTTATCTGATGATAATTTTGAAACTACCTCTCTCTCTTAGCCTCAATCTTAAGAAGAAATAATATTATGTTTAAATCAACTTTTTTCAGTCATGTCAATGTGTCTACGCTTGTATGCCGAGGCTGTGTACCTGTACGTGTTTGTAACTGCATTTTCATTGGTTTGTGCATAGAAATTCCAAGAAACATATAGCCCTCATTAATGGAAACTAAAAATTACATACATCTGAGAAGGCTCTTCACATGATCAAAGCAACTCTTCCTAGATAGAGTCAATCTATATGACATAGCTGACTCTACCAGTCTAGAATACCATTGTTTGTCTCAAAAGCCATTTTAAGGAACAGGGAAACTGCTAGTCTCTGCCAATGACCAAAACGAACATTTTCTCCCTGTTCTAGAGAATGGACGTCCATGAAAAAGATGCAGGCAGGTTGGTTCTCCTAAAACGTCTCTCCAGGGCTCCCACATGGAGTCCTTCCTGCTGTGTCCTCACATGGCCTTTCCTCTGTGTGCACCTACTTCTGATGTCCCTTACCCTTCTCAGAAGGCACCAGTCCAACTGGATCAGGACCCCACCCATATGACCTCATTCATCCTTACTTACCCCCTTATAGACCCTGTCTCCAAATACAGTTACCCTGGGGGTTAGGGCTTCAAACTATGACTCTTGGGAGGACACAGTGGAGTCCATAACAGGGACTAAGTTTGACGGGAGCCACTAATTACAGAGTGGTCTAATTACAGAGAAGTACATTTAAAAGCTCAGGAAATAACTCCATGTGCTCAACACATCCTGTTGCTCAACCTCCAGGACTTTCCCACTAGCTTCCCCACTTCTTAAACACCTTCTGCCCCTTGTTTCAGTGGAGTGGAGTTCAGGCTGAGTACATGCCTCCCTCCCCTATTACAACAGCCTTCAATAAAGTCTTCCTGGTCTGTTCAATGGTGTCTCGTGCACTTTTGCTTTCACAAGTGGTATGTACAGATGTAGTCGGGTTCTCTTTCCTACTAAGATCCATGATAAGTTTCTGCATACCTTCCTTCCAAAAGTTACCCTGTTTGTTATGGGTGTCTGTGCTTTATTTAGCAGAAATTACCTTGTTCCTTCAGAGCTCTAAGGGAATTATAGTTGTGTTGGTACCAGAATAATTTTAGGAATATATTTCCCCTCACCATTTATAAGATAATTTGTAAACATCCAGAGAAATTGCTAGAATTTTATACGGGAACACCAGTATACCGATCCCCTTAGATGCTACAGTTAACATTTGCACTATACATGCTTATCACAGAATATCCACCCAGTCATTCTTCCCTTCTTCCTTCAAAGTATCCTATTTTTGATGCAACTCAAAGTGGACAACATTAAAAAGTTGGTCCCAAGTGCTTTAACATGCATGTCCAAAACTAAAGTTCTTGTCTGCCTCTGAATGTGACCAAAAGGAATTAGTGAATCTACGATAGCCAGGTTGTCATAAATCATTAATATTAACAAGGACTATGACATACTCATCTTAATAAAATATTAGATAATGCTAGTCTATTGCATTCCAAGTTTACTGGGATCCTTCTAATTTGATGTTCACAGTGTTTCTGTGTAGATGTAATCCCCTCTTGTTGGCTTCTCAAACTTTGGGAGGGAAGTTGTGTGGAGCAAGGCCAGAAGTCTGTGCCCCCACAGAGAAGGGGAAGGGTAAAGCCAGGGGAGAACAGCACATGAACACACTTGCACTGTATACCCAGGCCTTCCAGTGTGGCCTACTTGCGATTCCACCCTCGTGCTCATCTTTGTACTGACTCTGACTCATCTCTTTGTCTAGATTATGTTTTTTCTGTCTGAACAAGTGGTGTAATTCCTGTAGGGCTCAGATAGTGTCACCTGCGTTATCCAACCATCTCTGATGGAATTAATTTCCTCTCTTCTATGTCTAAGAGTTCTGGTCTACTGTAAGAATACCAACCAGTGTTCTAGGTGCATGGACATCTAGCTGGCTCTCACCCTGGGTACATTAGTTCTCTTAGTTCTCTTCCTCAGAGAAAATGGAAAATTCTTGTTGCCTTGACTCTCTAGGAGAAGATCTTAAACATTCTAGATGTTCAGTGAATGTTTAAGGAATTGATGTACTGAATTACTTTGGACATAGCAGGTGCGGAGGATAGCCTCTCCTTGGTGTTAGGGAGTTGACAAAAGCCTTCACTGGATGTCTCTCAAGCCTACAATCCATGGCCCTAAGCATGTCTCTGTTCTCCTGAGCACTTGCTCCCCTGCTCACCCTTCCTCACTGAGTTCCCTCTTGATCTATAACTAACTAGGTATACAAGAACTCCTGCTCTTTCCTCTGAAATTTCATGTCTTGGACAACCTTGGCTCTGAAGGGGAGAGAAGATCCCTGGTATTTCACTTTTCCTTGGAGTCCCTACTGGTAGCTTCCTCAGATGTGACAGTTTCTTCAAAGCTCTTCAGACTTTCCCTTACTCTTATATTAATGTGCTCCCAGCATCCACCTACTTTCCATTTGCAAAGCCACGTGCACAGTTTGTTCCACTTCCAAGTACAAAAATCTGTGAATTATGATATTGAATTGCACTGAGACTGTGAATTGTGGCATTCTCTAACTCTGAAAATGGGGGAAGGTCTGAGGTGTGCAGAGACTGGGGAGAGCCTAGCCCCAAGTGGAGTTTCCCTAGGTCCTTCAACAAATGCAGGTTTCTCTTCTGAAGATCTGAGGATCATGTGAAGGCCAGAGAGTTCAGCTCAGCTCAGCTCAGTAATAATCAAAACAATGAGCAGACAGGTTCTTGGGTGGCTCAGTGGATTAAGCATCTACCTTTGGCTCAGGTTATGATCCTGGATCCGGAGACTGAGTCCCGCATCAGGCTCCCTGCTCAACAGGGAGTCAGCTTCTCCCTCTGCCCTTCCTCCCACTTGCGCTCTTTCTCTCACATTGATAAATGAAAGCTTAAAAAAATGGGCAGTCATTGTTTCACTTTGTTTCTCTGCTGGACCACAGGGAGCTGTCTCTTAGCTACAGCCCTGGCCATTGCCAGCTCTTACAGTGAATATTTTTTTTCCTAGAGTGAATATTGAAGGCACTCTCCCTTTATCCCCTGTCTTATCCTACTGGTTCCAGGTACGTGGAAAAAAATATTTCCTTGTGTTTTCCTCAATCCCAGTGCCATCCAAATGACTCCTGTTGGAGGCATTCCTTCTGGATTCTGACTCCCACTCCTGTTGTGTACTGTCCCCCTCTGTTCACAGGAGCAGCGCTGTGAAGACAAGGATGACCCAAGTAAAGGAATGGTGACAGTTTACCTACAAAATGGCTCTCAGTAATTCTGGCCTCCTGATACTCATGCCCTGTGTAATCCCCAGCCACAATGAACAGGGATGATGGGTGCAGCTGTCAGGATAGAATGCAAATACTAAAACATGACTTTCAAGTCAAGTCACAAAAGACATTGAGGTTTCCACATTTCTCTCTAGGTTCTCTCACTCTGGGGAAAGCCAACTGTCATGACTTGTTTTGTTTTGTTTTGTTTTAAGATTTTATTTATTTGAGAGAGACAGTAAGAGAGAGAATGATAGAGCACCAGCAGGGGGAGGGGCAGAGGGAGAAGGAGAAGCATACTCCATGTGGAGCAGAGAGCCGGACACAGGGCTCCGGAGATCTTGGCCTAAGCCTATGGCAGATGCTTAACTGACTGAGGCACCCAGGTACCTGTCTGACTATTGTTTTATTACTGAGCTGAGCTAAACTCTCTGGTCTTCACATGATCCTCGGGTCTTCAGGAGAGAAACCTGCATTTGTTGAAGGACCTAGGGAAACTCCACTTGGGGCTATGTTCTGCCCAGTCTCCGCACACCTCAGACCTTCCCCCATTTTCAGAGTTAGAGAATGCCACAACTCACAGTCTCAGTACAATTCCATATCACAAGCCTCTCCTCGTGGCAATCAGTGTGTTTGGCCCTATATTTTTTCTCCAAAACAAAACCAAAGACCTAAAATGAATACATTTACTTTGTTTTAATAGGATGTACTTGGTTCTCCAAAACCTAAATGAATTAATATTTCTATTGCGGGACACAGTACCAATTGTGAAACCACACTGGTCAGAGTCATTAAAACACAAAAGAAGCCATGCTTTATTCTCTCCAGGAGGAAAGTGAAGACTATATGGGAGATAAATCCTGGGAATTGATGGGAATTGTGGAAATTATGGGAATGGGAATATAAAGTTTAGCCAGGTGGGAAAATGGGCAAAGTGATCTCTGGGGAAAGAATGAAGACAAACTAAAGAGCTTACAGGCATCTCTGAGTCAAAAATCTTGAATGAGATCAGGATGAATGGACCATGAGTTATTGTGGAAGAAGATCTTCTAGCGAAAAGAGGTGTCAGGAGAACAGGATGGAAATATCTGGAGTCATAGATGCTGCACAGAGAAAATCCACAATACATCCCACCAATAATCTATCTGTCCATCCATCCATCCATCCATCCATCCATCCATCCATCCATTTCTGCATTTACTAACATGTATTTTCTCTCTTCTCACCCCAAGCACAAAAGGGGTAGTTTGTAGCATTCTTAGCATTCTAGGTCCAGACCCAGAAACTGCTCCGTGACAGATCCAAGGTGCTGTATGAGCCGCTCTGCCATCAGCATACATTCCAGCAGATTTAATGGTGCCTGAAGTATCAATGGTAGATAGGGATGTTATTGGTGTCTACAGATTTTTTTTTTCATTTTTCACATTGGAATAGGTTTTATTTAGATTGAAAGTTTTTCTTTTTTTTTTTTTTTCATTTCTTTTCAGTGTAATAGTATTCATTGTTTTTGCACCATACCCAGTGCTCCATGCAATCCGGGCCCTCTCTAATACCCACCACCTGGTTCCTCCAACCTCCCACCCCCCGCCACTTCCAAAACCCTCAGGCTGTTTTTCAGAGTCCATAGTCTCTCATGATTCACCTCCCTTTCCAATTTCCCTCAACTCCCTTCTCCTCTCCATCTCCCCTTGTCCTCCATGCTATTTGTTATGCTCCACAAATAAGTGAAACCATATGATACTTGACTCTTTCTGCTTGACTTATTTCACTCAGCATAATCTCTTCCAGTCCTGTCCATGTTGCTACAAAAGTTGGGTATTCATCCTATCTGATGGAGGCATAATACTCCATAGTGTATATGGACCACATCTTCCTTATCCATTCGTCCGCTGAAGGGCATCTTGGTTCTTTCCAGAGTTTGGCGACCGTAGCCATTGGTGCTATAAACATTGGGGTACAGATGGCCCTTCTTTACACTACATCTGTATCTTTGGGGTAAATACCCAGTAGTGCAATTGCAGGGTCATAGGGAAAGTTTTTCAAATAAAATTTTAGTTTGAGATAACTATACAATGAATTCATAGACAGCTCTTACAGATAATATAGAGATGTCCCAGGTATTCTTTTTCTCGTTTGCTCCCAAGGGAAACAAATTACAGATACCATAGTGCAATATCACACCCAGGATATTGACATGGATACAATCCACATCTTATTCCAAGTAAAGATGATACTGGAGCCTTTGGCAAGCCTCTAGGGGTAAGGCACAGTGTCGGCCTCTTAGGATGGAGAGCAAAGCCCTGCCATCACCTACATACAACTACTCTCTTTTTGAAAAACCAGTCTTGGCCTGCCTGGGGCCTTCATTGGGACTGAACACTGACCCTGGGCCGCCGAGTCACCAGGTGACCTGATCTGCCCCTCATGAACTGAGTGGTAAGCACCCAGCTTTCTGTCCCATAACCTGAGGGTGGTAAGCACAGCAGCCCTCCAACAAATGGAAGCCGTAGGTACATGATCTGGCCTGATCAGGCCCCGGGGCACAAGCAAGTTCCCTGAAGAAGTTGCCTGAATGCTCCTGGTTGCCACTCCTACCCCATAGCCTCCTCTCTCTCAGTCTATATCTACGGCCTCATGGGAAGCTCCCAACTATCAGTGACAAGGGAATAGAGGACAGGGGCCTGGTTTCCAGCTGCTTCTGTATGATACACAGGTCCCCGCCTGAAAGGGAAGAGCTTCAGCATTATAGCCCTTCTCCAGCCTATTCCCAAAGGACAGTGGGTAAGGGAAATGTTCTCAGTGGGCACAACACTGGGCAGTACCCCAGGTGGTACACTTTGCTGGGAAGGAGAAATGCACATGTATGCAAGTAGATGCCCATTTCAATGGTTTGGCTGGATGGCCTGAGACTTGGAAAATCCAATTGGAAACCTGTGACATAGAAATTTGGGGGACAGGTATGTGGATAGATTTCTCTGAGAATGGAAGGATAACTGTGTCCCATGGGAATTCTTCCCAAAGGGTGACCTCAGAAGAGGAGGATTTTAAGAATCCAAAGCTAGGATGACCATTCTGGGGCTACGGTCAGCTTGTTTCCCTGGGACAGGCCTCATTGGCCAGTGGCCTCAGGAATAAAGGGGCAGGAGTGGATGTCAGGCACGGGCTTAGCAGCACAGAGATGTGTTTACCAAGGCTGAGCGGGCTGAACCCACTGCTGAGTGCCCAGCCTGCCAGCCACAGAGACCGACATTGTGCCCTGACATGGCACGGATCCCTGGGGTGATCAACCCACTGGCAGGTTCATGACCCTGCACCACTTGCATCATAGTATGCACAGCATTCCTCTTTTTTTGAAATAGATACTTAAACCACAGATATTAGTTTATCCTCTTCGCCTGCAATGATTTTGCCAAAACTACCATCAGTGGACCTAAATAATTCTTTACCCCACCCTCACTGTCTTCCCTACCCTGTTGCTCTGATCAAGGAACTTGCTTCACACGAACAGAAATGTGTCAGTGGGCCCACTGCTCACGGACTTACTGGCCTTCCCATGTTCCCCGTCCTTTGGAAGAGCTGGCTTGGCAGACTGGTGGACAGTCGCAGTGCTGGCTAGGTGGTAATGCCCTGCTGGGGTGAGGTCCAGTCGTCCAGAAAGAAGGCTGTATACGCTCTGAGTGCAGCTTCTCTCCCTGGGATTAAACCCTGGACTCTCTCCTCTTAGTTCCTGGATGGACTCCTCTTCCAGTTGGCATTCACAGGGAACCTGTGCGGTTCTCACCCAAATGGGAGTAATGGCAGCCACAGGTGTGCCTGCCCTCTGCCCTCCCCGACCCTCCTGACCTGGCAAATAATCTGTGTGGAGTCAGGCTGACTTTTCTAAAACTCTCCAGCTTGGAGAAGTCTTAAGCCTTGCTTCCCACCAGGCACTCTCTCCCTCTCCTGCCTTCTGACTCCCATCTCCTGGCAGTATTTTTTTCAAGTTGAAAAAATCTTTTCCATCTTCCTTTTGCCCAGAGGCCAAAGTCACTGAAACAAACAAACAAACAAAAACCTGAGGCAGAAGTGAAGCTGGGGAAGACTGATTGATGAGAGCCATCAACAGGGTTTTTTAACTACTCCCATATGGTTTTCTGCCCCAGTCTTAACCCCGTCCCCTCTCCCCCTCCCTATTTCTCCTTAACCACTCCCAGGAGGAGTGTGGTAGACAATTTCCTCAGCAATTTGAGGAGGCTGTGAAGAAACCTTGTCACAGCCACTCTGGGACCCCAGCCAGCATCAAACCACCCGCTTACTCCTGCCAGGCCATATTTCCTGAAATACTTCAATCTTCTCTCCCGCCCTTCTTTCCTTCTTCACGCCATTCTCCTCCCAACCTCTCTTTTCTGTCTTCATTCCCACTTTCCAAATCATCCCCTCTTGTGGTCAGAAAGTATAAACTTCCAGTTATAAAATAAACTAGTCATGACATGTAATGTATAATAAGGTGCATAAATACAGCTAATGATATGCATACAAATATTGACTCTTGTATACCTCAAAATAATGTTATTGTCAGTAATATCTCAATAAGAAACTTTAAAGGTAAATGAAAAGAAAGAATGATTCTTTTTTGGTGGAATAACGGTGAGATGATAAAGTCTATGACTTTTGTTATGGGTTGAATTGTGGTCCCCCATAAGTTATGCTGAAGTCCTAACTCCTGGTCTTGGGAAAGTGATTTTATATGGACATAGGGTCTTTGCAGCTATATCCACATGATACTATCCACAAGGTCCCTTCCTGTAAGAAGGGACCAGAGACAAACAGGGAGGAAGTCACATGGATACACAGAGGCAGAGAGGGAAGCCGGCCCTCTAACAACAGAGACAGACATCAGAGGGCAGCCGACCAGAGCCCCAAATGTCAAGCACGTCAGGAAACATCCAGAAGCTGGGAGACAGAACATGGCTCTGCAGAGGCCTTGCTCTCTTTATTCCAGCCATCAGAATGGGAAAGGAAGAACATCCCATTTTGCATTATTTTTTTCTTTTTGAATTTATTTTTTATTGAGATATAATTGATACACAGCATTATATTAGGTTAGGATGTACAAGGCAATGGTTGGATATTCGTGTATATTGTGACGTGGTCAGCACAATAAGTCTCGCTTTGAGATCCACTGTCTCAATGACTTTGAAATATACAACACAGTATCATTAACTACAGTGAACATGCTGTACACTATATCCACATGACTTTTTAAAAGATGTTATTTATTTATTTACTTAAAGATTTTATTTATTTATTTGACAGAGATCACAAGTAGGCAGAGAGACAGGCAGAGAGAAAGGAGGAAGCAGGCTCCTTGCTGAGTAGAGAGCCCTATGTGGGGCTGGATCCCAGGACCAGGACAAGAGCCAAAGGCAGAGGCTTAACTCACTGAGCCTCCCAGGCGGCCCCCACATGACTTTTAAGTTCATAACTGGAAGGTTATACCTGTTGGCCACGAGAAGGGAAGATACTGATGGTGGAAACGAAAATGGGAAAGATAGTGTGGTCAGGACAATGGGTGAAAAGGAGCAGACCAGCCTCACCAGAAAGGACTGATATGTTCTAGGCTCTACTGCGGGGGGGGGGGGGGGGGGGGGGGGGGTCCCGGGGCGGAGTCAGGTCCGAAGGGAAAATTTTCTGTAGAAACCACAGATCCCGGTGCAGTAGAGCCGCCAGGAGCTTCCCAGGGCGACTGGGGTGCACTGGGGTCTCCAGCGTCCGTCCTGGCCTCCTGCTCCGGTTTTTCCTGCCGGTCTGTGCTAGAGCAGGCTGCAGCCCTGAGTTCAGAGGCGGAACCCGGCGTGGGAGCGGTTTGTTGGGGAGTGAGCGGTAAGACCCGGGAGCAGAAACGGTGTCCGCGGAGCGGTTCTGGAGCCTTCTCCCCTGATGACGCGACTCCTCAGTTATTCTCTGTGGTTGCTTTCTGCCCATATGGTGTTCGGCGGTTGTGGGCAACCGAACTACAAAGGTAGAAGAGGAAATTTCACAAAGTTGGGCCAGGCTCTGGGGGCGGGGAGCACAGCGGAGGAGAGAGGGCCGCGCTGGAGATCCGCGGTTCTTCACAGTCTCTGCAGCTTCCTCTGGGAGCCCCGCTTAAGCCTGGAGCCCCTGACTCTAGGCAGGACTCCGGGCTTTCCCAGGGAGGGGGCCGCCACATGACCACGTGCCTCGAGCCCTGTCCCCCTGTTCTCCCTGCAGGAGTCACGGTGCCCACTGGGGTCAACCAGTCCTGGTGGGATGGACTTGTCCGCACGCTCGGGCAGCGGATTACCCCCTCCCGCTCCCCGTGGGACGCCAGGCTCTCCTTCACCTTCACCTCCCAGCTCAGGGTGCACAGCTCTGATGTCCTCTGGCCAGAGACCTCTTCGCTCCAGGTCCCAGGAGCATACATGCCCACCGTCTCTTTTACAGGGTGTGACTTTCTCTCCTGTGAGTGCCATTGCTCCCCAGAACACTAGGGCTCTCTTCCTGATATTCAGATCAGGATGTCACAAAGGGCACAGAGCCCCTTTTCCCACAGGGTTCTGTGGTGTGGATTCTAAGGGTCCTGGGGCCCAAGGAGGAGGTCCAATGGCACCTTCATCCATGGATTGTCTGTGGCTGCTTGTGGGCTACAAGAGCACATTGAGTTGTCACTACAGAGTCCTATGCAATATTCAATAGACACAGAAAACCTTTGCACCAGGCTGGCATTTCAATGAAAATCGAATAGGGTTCGTCATGTCCTTGCATCCTGAGACAGGCTTTAAGGTTGGTACTCATCTCTGTCCTTGCATCCAGGATAAGATACTTTTGTATTTTATTTATTTATTTATTCACTTATTGATTGATTGATTTTTTTTAATTTTATTTTTTATAAACATATATTTTTATCCCCAGGGGTACAGGTCTGCGAATCGCCAGGTTTACACACTTCACAGCACTCACCATAGCACATACCCTCCCCAATATCCATAACCCCAACCCCCCTCTCCCAACCCCCCTCCCCCCATCAACCCTCAGTTTGTTTTGTGAGATTAAGAGCCACTTATGGTTTGTCTCCCTCCCAATCCCGATTTTTAATGAATTTATTTATTTGACACCGAGAGAGAGAGAAAGCAAGAGAGGGAACACAAGCAGGAGGAGTGGAAGAGGGAGAAGCAGGCTTCCCACTGAGCAGGGAGCCTGATGGGGGACTCCATGCCAGGCCCCACCGAATCATGAGCTGAGCAGAGGGAGATGCCTCGTGACTGAGTACCCAGGCGCCTCTAAAATACTTTTTCAACATTGTGTTTGGAGAAAAGACTAGACAGTGTGAGAATATTGGACTTGAATGTCCCTGCCACTCAGCACCCAACCCACAGGTAATTCAACTACAAACAGTTTTCACTCCTGTAACAAATGTGGGGAATGGGAAAGGACCTCTACGCAGGTTCCTGAGCCAATGGTGTCACTGTGAACAGGACTTGGGGCAAGTGACTTCTCCTTATCTGCAATACCAGCCATTTCAATGACAGGGGCCCTGATGACACTAGGATCCCTGAGGACGATGTCAACTCACACACTAGGCCCACTGACAATGTCTGCACGGTCTCTGCTCCCCAGTGTCTACCCACCCCTGCAAATGACCACATGGCCCTTTGCGGAAGGCCAGCAGGAAGCACTGCATTGCTGTTGACCTGAAGGGTCCTTTCTGATGGATAGCTTACGTCTGCTTCTATTACAGGGTTCCAGCTCTGGAAACGGGCTCAGGTCTGGAACCCAGGCAGAGGATCCAGACTTTCTCTTGGGTGTTTGCTTTCAGGTTCCTCTCCGTCCATCCTAGGACTTCGTCATTGATTTAATTGTCTAAATCCAGCAGCTTCTGGGTTGGCCATCTGGCTATCTTGCCTCTAGGATCACCATGTTCCATGAGCCTAAGGGATGGAGAGCTTTCTGTGGGGCAGGCCTGGCTGGCATTGCAGCCTTAGCATCATTTCAGTCATTGCTGCATCCCTGCTTCAGATAGTTGGGCACCTACACCTCAAATCTCTTACTTTGGGACTTTTCACCCGTTTACAACTGGGTGCCTATTTCTGCAACACCGCCTCCTTCAGCCAAGGTTGGCCATCAGACAGACGTCACCGACTTTCTTGACAACACTGGTGCCCTTCTTTATGACTTTGCTGTAAAGAGTTCTCCAGACCTGTCCATGAGCACAGTTGGAGGACATGTGTTTGGTTTCATGTTTGGCATTTCCTGCTGTATCTGTTCTGTCAAAGGCTGAGATGCTGGGTATCAGCCTGATAGACACAGGGGACATTTCAATGGCTATGTGGCCTCCTGCCAGGCAGAGGCATCCTGATCCTATCCCAACAGGGGAAGAGCAGCAGCCTCTACTGCTGGGGGGAGGGGCTGTGCAGGGACAGTCCTTGCTCTGCCAGCACAGCCCTACAGGGATGCCACTGCTGTCACCTGGATGGCAGAGGGGTGCCTGCTGTTCTTTTTCTTCCAGCCCCAACCTCTACTTCTACTATTTTCACTTTGCAGCTGCTCTCTCGCTTTCCTACAGTTTCTCCATCACATCTCAGCCCAGGCCTGGACCATCATGGTGTGAGATTCAAGGCCAAGTGAATGAAAACAAGTTTCTTTCCTATACCTGTGGGAGCAAGGAGGTCAAACCTGCTGGTCCTCTGGGGACGAAGCTGAAGGACACAGCGTTTTGGGGGACACAGAGGGAACCTCTGAAAGACCTGGGGGAAGAGCTCAGAAAGAAACTGCTGGACATTTTCACTAAGAGTGGTGAGTCTGAAGGCCCAGGGCAAGAGGAGAACACGTTGGCAGGACTGAGGAAGCTATTGTGTTCTTGTAAAAGTTCGACGTGGGTCCCAACATGCGGCCCTGTAGCGTGGACAGAAAAGGAGGCCAGAGCAGGACCAGAAGGGCGGAAGGGGAGCTGAGGAGTGCACAGCGGGTGGGGCAAAGGATTGGTCAGGACCAGAGGCTGACCTGTTTCCGCTGGTGGGGTGGGGGCAGATTCTCTCACCATGCAGGGCAGCCTGATGCGTGAGTGTGGGGCCCACGGACACACCAGAGGATCCTGGTGGTTCGCCTTCAATGGGCAGTTAACTCACTTCTTTGACCCAGAGAACAATGGTTCCTCCGGGAGGCCAACAGTTCAGAGGCATGTTGGACAATGATGAAGAGCTGACCAAGCTCCTTGTGGGGACGTCAAAGGGAGACTGTAAGAGCTGGCTCCAGCAAGTATGGGAGCCCTGCGATGAAATGCAGGCGACCACAGGTAACTCAGAAGACTGGATGGAGTGCTGGTTCTCTTGAAATGAACTTGACCTACCCCACAGTGTGGTGTGTGTGTGTGTGTGTGTGTGTGTGTGTGTGTGTGTATGCATGTCTGAGGGAGAGAGAGAAATTCATCCATCCATGGCAAATTCTTTCTGGAATTTTAATGGCCACGGGAATGTTCTAGAATCCTTCCTTTCCCTTCCCACCTCCCGGATTTTTTCATCACTGCACACACCTTGTGCTCAGGTATTTCTTGGATTTCTTGCTGCCCCAATCAGGGGATCATCAGTCTGTTTCCAAAGATGGTGTTCTTACTGACCTCCGTTTCTGAGAATAATTGTTATTTCCATGTCAACTGGTGTATTGATGGGAATCCTTCCTTCAGTGCCACCTGAACCGTCAGCTCCTGAGAGGTAGTCGCTGTCACCATCTTTACCCTGCATCACCTCCTGTCTGTCACAGCAGGAGCGACTGCTTATATTGCAAACCCTGCTTCCCCTTTTGGCCTGAGGAGCCCCTGAGGGACAGGGCGCATCCCCTCCTCACTTCCCAACATCAGGACTGGTCACAGCAGCTGCCACAAGAACAGTGACAGACACCGTCTGCCTGGGAGGATGGACCTGGGCCAGCAGGAGCTGAGGAAGCCTCCCCCCGTTTGGGGTCCCAAGTGGGGCTCTGATTCTTGGGGTTTCATTCAGCGCCACCAGCAACGCAGCCAGATGTGGCCCAGACCAGGAACATCTGCATGGTCATTGTGAGCCTCGACGTTGTCGTTATCGTCATCGTTGTCGTCCTCATTGTCATCATAATTTGCATAATCATCAAAAATTGACACTCTGTGTGGAACTTCTTTAGAAGGACAGGTAGTGAGAGCAGTTTGAGAGGGAAGGGAGGGGCAGATGGCCTGGTGTGAGCACAGGGAATGGTAAATCCCAGCCTCACCCCTGCCCACTGCCTGAACCTTCTCACAGGGCAGTGGGAACAGATGAGTGAGATCTTATATCACGTGTTGGCAACAGCCTGGACAAACTCAGCACTGAGCTCTGATATGGCCTCACTCACTGTGAAGGCCTCTGGGAAAGGCGAGGGTCCCACACCTTGACTTAAGGCATGTTGGTGCTAAACGGATTGAGGGAAGTCAGTCCT
The DNA here is from genome assembly GCF_902655055.1 of Lutra lutra. Classification (NCBI taxonomy): domain Eukaryota; kingdom Metazoa; phylum Chordata; class Mammalia; order Carnivora; family Mustelidae; genus Lutra; species Lutra lutra. The sequence continues at coordinate 137,446,101 of NC_062283.1, read as the reverse complement.
GGCTCTGACCGGGTTCTCCATTGGAGAGAAAGGGTCAATTTGGGCCCAGGGTGGGTGGTGTGGGGACAGCGGGACACACAGCATGGGCCGTACTCCCCTTTGAGTAAGAGCAGCATGGCAGCTCCATGGGACATCTAAAGGAGAAGGGGACTCCATCTGGGCAGTTATAAGGAGAGGGGCCAGGGTCTCATCCCAGGTAGAGGGAGTGGGAAGGTCTCTGCAGACCAACTCAAAGGGCTGGACAGTAGTGCTGTTTTCCCCAGTCGTGGCTTGGGTCTTCACATGTAAGGCAGCAAATGCCCAGTAGAGACCATGCATGATGGGACTAGAAGGAGGCCAGTTCTCTGTGCAACAGTGGGAAGCCTGGCTGAGGCTGGTGCCATTCCTGGTTCAAGGCTACCAAGAAGCCCTTTATCATAGGGACCAGCGCAGCGACTCTGCCTCTGGGCCAGCTGCCTTTGGATGACCTGCTGTTCATCATTAGACCAACAGAACTTCCAAGTTTACAAATCCAGAACCTCCGCCCGACCACCTGTTGCAGGACAGGGAACCTCCCATGTCCCTTCTTGATTTCGTGCCTCTCCTGTTCAGCACTTTCCACTGGCACATTCTATGCTGTTTTCTCTCAGTGCTAAGTGATGGAATTCCTGCACTGAAATGTTTAAATGCTGGACTGAAGAATCTCAACAAAAACTTTTTCTGTGTTGTCCTCTGGTAGAGCAATATCGGATCCTTCTGTCCTTGAGAGGACCATGTCCTTGCAGACAGTATCGCCAAAAAGATACTGTTTGAAGCTCTAGAACTTCAGAGACATTTTCTGTGTCCTCACTGACTTTAAATCTTTTCTAACAACTTTATTAAGTGTCTTTTACTTTCCTTAAAATCAACCCATTAACCTCATTGACTTCTAAATGGGATATTTTATTTTTTTATTATTATTTTTTAAAGATTTTATTTATTTATTTGACAGAGAGAGATCACAAGTAGACAGAGAGGCAGGCAGAGAGAGAGAGAGAGAGGGAAGCAGGCTCCCCGCTGAGCAGAGAGCCCGATGCGGGCCTCGATCCCAGGACCCTGAGATCATGACCTGAGCTGAAGGCAGAGGCTTAACCCACTGAGCCACCCAGGCGCCCGTAAATGGGATATTTTATAAGTGATTATTTTCCCGGGCCTGGGTGGCTAAGTTCCTGGGGCATCTGCTTTCAGCTCAGGACTTGATCTTCAGGTCCTGGGGGGAGTCCTGCATCTGGCTGCCTGCTCAGCAGGGCGTTTGTTTCCCCCTCTGCCCTTCTGCTGCTCTTGCTCAGGCACGCTTTCTCTCTCTCTCTCAAAAATGAGTAAATAAAAAAAAAATCTTTAGGAAATATCTATAATGTGATTATTGTCTTCAGCAATTTATTTCCATCTACATATATTGAAAGAAGCATATCTCTTATAAAAGACTAATTCATCTGGAATTTTTTTTTTTATTTTATAAACATATATTTTTATCCCCAGGGTACAGGTCTGCGAATCGCCAGGTTTACACACTTCACAGCACTCACCATAGCACATACCCTCCCCAATATCCATAACCCCAACGCCCCTCTCTCAGCCCCCTCCCCCCATCAACCCTCAGTTTGTTTTGTGAGATTAAGAGTCACTTATGGTTTCTCTCCCTCCCAATCCCATCTTGTTTCATTTATTCTTCTCCTACCCCCTCAACCCCCCATGTTGCATCTCCTCTCCCTCATATCAGGGAGATCATATGATAGTTGTCTTTCTCCAATTGACTTATTTCGCTAAGCATGATACCCTCTAGTTCCATCCACGTCGTCGCAAATGGCAAGATTTCATTTCTTTTGATGGCTGCATAGTATTCCATTGTGTATATATAGCACATCTTCTTTATCCATTCGTCTGTTGATGGACATCTAGGTTCTTTCCATAGTTTGGCTATTGTAGACATTGCTGCTATAAACATTCGGGTGCACGTGCCCCTTCGGATCACCACGTTTGTATCTTTAGGGTAAATACCCAGCAGTGCAATTGCTGGGTCATAGGGTAGTTCTATTTTCAACATTTTGAGGAACCTCCATGCTGTTTTCCAGAGTGGTTGCACCAGCTTGCATTCCCACCAACAGTGTAGGAGGGTTCCCCTTTCTCCGCATCCTCGCCAGTATCTGTCATTTCCTGACTTGTTAATTTTAGCCATTCTGACTGGTGTGAGGTGATATCTCATTGTGGTTTTGATTTGAATTTCCCTGATGCCGAGTGATATGGAGCACTTTTTCATGTGTCTGCTGGCCATCTGGATGTCTTCTTTGCAGAAACATATGATCCTCTCCATAGATGCTGAAAAAGCATTTGACAAAGTACAGCATCCCTTCCTGATCAAAACTCTTCAAAGTGTAGGGATAGAGGGCACATACCTCAATATTATCAAAGCCATCTGTGAAAAAACCACCGCAAATATTCTAAATGGAGAAAAACTGAAAGCTTTTCCGCTAAGGTCAGGAACACGGCAGGGATGTCCGTTATCACCACTGCTATTCAACGTAGTACTAGAAGTCCTAGCCTCAGCAATCAGACAACAAAAGGAAATTAAAGGCATCCAAATTGGCAAAGAAGAAGTCAAACTATCACTCTTCGCAGATGATATGATACTATATGTGGAAAACCCAAAAGACTCCACTCCAAAACTGCTTGAACTTGTACAAGAATTCAGTAAAGTGTCAGATATAAAATCAATGCACAGAAATCAGTTGCATTTCTCTACACCAACAACAAGACAGAAGAAATAGAAATTAAGGAGTCCATCCCATTTACAATTGCACCCAAAACTATAAGATACCTAGGAATAAACCTAACCAAAGAGACTAAGAATCTATACACAGAAAACTATAAAGTACTCATGAAAGAAATTGAGGAAGACACAAAGAAATGGAAAAATGTTCCATGCTCCTGGATTGGAAGAATAAATATTGTGAAAATGTCTATGCTACCTAAAGCAATCTACACATTTAATGCAATTCCTATCAAAGTACCATCCATTTTTTTCAAAGAAATGGAACAAATAATCCTAAAATTTATATGGAACCAGAAAAGACCTCGAATAGCCAAAGGAATATTGAAAAAGAAAGCCAAAGTTGGTGGCATCACAATTCCGGACTTCAAGCTCTATTACAAAGCTGTCATCATCAAGACAGCATGGTACTGGCACAAAAACAGACACATAGATCAATGGAACAGAATAGAGAGCCCAGAAATAGACCTTCAACTCTATGGTCAACTCATCTTCGACAAAGCAGGAAAGAATGTCCAATGGAAAAAAGACAGCCTCTTCAATAAATGGTGTTGGGAAAATTGGACAGCCACATGCAGAAAAATGAAATTGGATCATTTCCTTACACCACACACGAATATAGACTCAAAATGGATGAAGGATCTCAATGTGAGAAAGGAATCCATCAAAATCCACGAGGAGAACACAGGCAGCAACCTCTTCAACCTCAGCCGCAGCAACATCTTCCTAGGAACATCACCAAAGGCAAGGGAAGCAAGGGCAAAAATGAACTTTTGGGATTTTATCAAGATCAAAAGCTTTTGCACAGCAAAGGAAACAGTGAACAAAACCAAAAGACAACTGACAGAATGGGAGAAGATATTTGCAAATGACATATCAGATAAAGGGCTAGTGTCCAAAATCTATAAAGAACTTAGCAAACTCAACACCCAAAGAACAAATAATCCAATCAAGAAATGGGCAGAGGACATGAACAGACATTTCTGCAATGGAATTTGTTTTATATCCCGTAAGAACTCAGGGAATTTTTTTTCTTCCTCTACTGTATCAGGTTAAAATAAGTGTGATTCTGCTAGATTTCTTGTGGAGATACAATTTATGGATGGCTTGGAAATCAACTTCCAGGCAGTCATCTGTCAGTCTCAGACATGATCCTGACACTTCGGAGTTTAACAGATATTCTGGGAATGAAGCAGTGCAGAATCTTCCTGATTTCCCTAGGTCCCTTACCTACAGCACTGACTTTCCTATCATCCTCCTTCAGTGCACAGTGAGCCTTCACAGCAGAAACAGATCTGCTTCTAACAGTTGACTTATTTCCTCATGAGCAAAGGATTGGTATCCAGTATATACAAAGAGCTCCTGCAAATAAATAAGTATAAATATGGTTCTCCGGAGATCTGTGCAAATGCTTAAAGCAAGTCACCGACAGTGAATCAGCCTATGAAATCGCTGAACACATCCCAAGTAATCAAGGTAACACGAAGAACAACTGGCTTGCTTTATACGTGCATCAAACTGACCACATTTTAAAGAGCATTATAGGAAGTGGTGGACAGGAAATGGAATAACAAGAATTCTCTTGTGTGTTGGTAGGAGTTTAAATGGAATCACTCTTTTGCCCTATGGTTCACCCTATCCGGATGGTGGTTGGTGTTTTCATCCCACTGCATGGCAATCCCAGTGATAATTCAAGGCTGGAAACACATGGGGACCAAAAAGCAATAGAGATGTAGGATTGTTTACCGCGGTGCTATGTGTCATAGCAAAAAATTAGCCATAGGATATCCAACTGATGTACAATATATACAGTGTGTTAGGAGATTTCTGTTTCTCTCTAAGACTAAATAATCTGAACTACGCTAAAAAAATGACACAGAAATGGGTTAAAACACCAGCTGAACAAAGCTTTCAAGTATATGTTGAGAGCTTCTGGACAACTTACACTCCCAGTGGCCTCCTACATCTGAATCTCTTCACCTACCTTTACAGATGAAACCAACCCACCAGAAAGGCAAATAAAACACTCTAACCCCCATCTTCAGCACATCCAGGAAATGGAAAATGCCCATGTCCATTGATCTCTTTGGCCATATTGGACACTGCTGGAACAACTCAAAGCAGAGCCTGAGGACAAGGAGGCCCTCAGGTACCATGAGACCTACTAGGAGATGATCCTGTGGTGACCCAGGGGAATGTCCCAGTGTGGGGAAACTATATGCTAAAATGTTGGCATCAGACATCACAAAAACTGGGAGGACATCAGTGTGACACCTCTGTCATATGGTTCAGGAAAAAAGGTGTTCGCTACAAGACTCACAATGTCTTAAGAAGTTTAGGCTTGCTTCAAAAATGTGTATGGTTCTGAAAAATGAGGACACAAGAAATACATCAGTTTCAGAATTTGACGTGACAAGTTAAATGTCTCCAAACAGCTCCTGGTCATTTTTAAGTCAGGTCCTCCCTCTTTGTTCCCTTCTCCCTCTCTGTGCTCCAGCCTTGGGCAGCCTCTCCCTCCTGTCCCTCATCAGCATGGTCACCCCAGGCCTTTCGAGAGAGGAGAGCAGCTGAGGACTGGAATTGGGAGGCATGCACCCTTAGTCTCTAGAGACCCTGACCCTCACTTTGGTGTAGGAGATGGCAGTCACCTGAATCCAAGCTCCTTGGAGATTAGATCACCCTCTGAGCCTTCTGTGGACAATGCGTTCCCAATGACTTTCCTGCTTGAATCCTTCATGGCTGCTAAGGGATTTCCCACACAACTTCCCTGGTCCATTTCACCTCCTGAAATCTCTTCCTCTCCAAAACCCTAAGGTTCTCACCATCAGCCTCCAGGCTTTCTGTTCTAGAACCTTCCTCTGTTAGGAAGTTTGGATCACATGGGCCAACAGCCTGCATCCTGTGAAAGCCGGGCACAAATATCACCTGCCATTAAGTCTTCCTCACCCACCTGTTTCAGTCAGACTTCCCCAGAAAATAGAAGCAGTATGACATGCACACAGGCAGAGAGATGATGAGAGATTTACTCATTCATGTGCCTGTGGAAGCCGTCAACTCCACATCCTGAAGCCATCCTGAGACTCAGCGCGGTGCAGATGGAGTCTGAAGGCAGTCTGTGGGAGAGCTCCCCGTTCTTTGCGGGGGGTCATTCTTGTTCTTTTCAGGCCTTCCACTGATTTGACAAGGCCCGGCAGTGTTCTGAAGGACATTCTCCTTTACTTGAAGCTCACCCATTTAAATGTCAATTTTATCCAAAATATTCTCCAAGTGGACAGGCAAAATTAACCATCCCACATCCTTAGGCTAAATTAAGCATCCTCTCTCCCCTTCTGTGGGGCCTCACAAGTGAGTCCAGAGTAAGAATATCACACCCGGTACTCGCTTCAGATCCCTGCCTTCACCCTGTGTCCAGGCCGTCTGCCACCCACCCCCCACTCCACCGCCCTCCCCCGCAACGCAGTGCACCTGTGCTCTATGCCAGGCACACTGGCTTTGTTCCAAGTCTACAAACTTTAGGAACCTGGTGTGGCCAGGACCCCTACTGGTCCTTTGGGGGAAGGTCTCCCATGTTGGGACTGATGAAGCTTTCTCCCAGAGAGAAGCCACACCAAGGAAAAGGAGCTTGGAGTTTGGAGTAGAGTGCAGCCAAAAGCCAGCATCAAGGTTAGCCACCCTCAGGAGGTGTCTCTGCTGCTATGCTAAGGAGTTGGGTGAGGGGGAAACGCGATGGGGTCCACTGGTTCTTCTGTCCCCTCAGAGGCAATGCCACCTCTCCCAGATGCTCCCTAAGAAACAAGAACCCTGTTTCCCAGCGCATCCCAAGGGAACCTCAGATCAGGCTCTCAGCTCCCAGGCTGTCCGCCCTCCTTCTCCACAGGACAGCTGCTATGCCTGCCAGACTCCACACAGCCCACACCGCAGACTTCTGAAACTCCAGTCTTTGAGCTCTGCTGGTTGTTGTCAAAACTCTCATCAACCCATCTCATTTTCCCAGTCCATGGCTTTGGGGAAGTGTTTGCCTTGTGTGGTCCCCTGTGCGCTCCTCTCTCCCTCTGTCTTTCTTTTCATTTCTTTTCTTTTTTTTTTTTTTAAGATTTTATTTATTTGTCAGAGAGAGAGGAGAGCGAGCGAGCACAGGCAGACAGAATAGCAGGCAGATGCAGTCTCCCTCTGTCTTTCTATCGCTTCGCTCCACGACCAGGGCCCCTTCCCCTCTGCAGCACCTGCAGTACCCTTCTCCCCCAAATCACACCTCCGCAACCCCTACCTTCCATGATGACGTGGCCTCTTTTCTCCCCCTCATTGTGTAGTTTGTTCTGTCCATCCTCAGATCACTGTCTTGGGTGTTCAGGATGATTTGATGTTTATCTAGCTGTGTTTGAGGGATGAAGGAAGCCTTGGTCCTCCCACTATTCTACCACCTTAGCTCTCTTCAAAAAAAAAAAATTCTTGTTTAAGCAGTTAGAAGGCAAACTGTTGGGATTCCAGCAGTCAGCACCAACAGAAGACAGTGTTAATGTTATGAAAGAGTGCGGAGGTGGATTATCATGACCAAGAATGAAGGCAATGAAATGTTCCATCTCCTCCACAATCATGGTGATCTGGAGGGTTCTCCCTCCACCCTACCTACGGGTCAAAGCTCCCGTTGGTTAAGGTGAACAGCAGATGTTGGAAAGACCACCCCCCAGGAGGGACAGTGGGTGCAGGAGAGCACATCCCAGGGGCTCCTTGTAGCAACCTCAGCCTCTGAAAGACAGACAGGAGCTTGTTCAAGTGGCTGAGGAAATCCTGGATCAGTCCTACTGCCCTCCCCACCCCACAGTCACTCCCTTTCTCAAAGACCTGTCCTCACTGATGGCCCAGCATCCCCCCCCCACAGCACCCCAACCCCTGGATCCAGAGCCTGAACACACTCTTCCCTCATTAGCACAAGACAGATTCAGCTCCAGGCCCCCTACCAAAAAGTGGGGCTCAAGACTAAAACCAGGGGGGTGTCTGGGTGGCTCAGTCCTTAAGCGTCTGCCTTCTCCTCGGGTCATGATTCCAGGGTCCTGGGATTGAGGCGCACATCTCTTCGGGGTCTCTGCTTAATGAGAAGCCTGCTTCTCCTTCTCCCTCTCCCACTCCCCCTGCTTGTGTTCCCTCTTTTGCTGGGCATCTGTCAAATAAATAAATAAAATCTTAAAATACAAAAAGAGTAAAACTGGGAATGAATCATCTGTTCCCTTTAATTAGATCTTGATCCACCCTTTGGATCAGAAGCCATAAAGGAGGGGCTGGGAGGCCTACCCAAAGAGAGGGACCCGGATCCTGGTTTCTGGATCCCTGGGGAGGCTTTTAGACACAAATCTGTGTTCCCTTGTCTTCAGCCTCTCCTCACCTTGGTAGCTGAACACAAGGTCTGAGTGTGACTGTCCTTGCCCTGCCACACCCTTTCCTGGTCCGGTCAGGAGACAGCATCCCATTCTAACAGCAGCTCAATGTCCCCTCCTGAGGCACTCTGAGGCACCTCTGCTCAAGGCAGGGGCATTTGAGCGGGCTGGGGCTCTGGGCTCTGCAGGAGCCTAGCTGCCAGGTTCTGAGAGCACCAGGGCTGAACCAAGTATCCCAGGGGACCCTGGAGCTCTGGCCTTCGAATCTCATCCTGGAGAGTCTCTCCCATGGGCCCTCTGTCTTACCTGCCACCACCCAAGGAGAGCTGTGTGCTCTGCCTCCTCGAGGGAGAGCTGAGCATGTTGCTGCCTGTGGGTGGTCCTGGGCTTTGCCCCGTCCCAGGAGCCCATGGCTTTTATACCAGTGTTACTGGACCTAGCAACTCAGAGAAACTCAATGACTGTTCCATATTTTTTATTTGAGAGAGAGAAGGAGAGAGAGAACAATGGGGTAGGGGTGATGCGGGGGGTGACGGGGGGTGGGGTGGGGTTGGTTCCTGAGCACTAAGAACGAGGCAGGCAGAGGCCACAAGGGGAGCCTTGTCTCTCAGCATCCTGGGCTCCTCACCTGAGCAGAAGGCAGATACTTACTGGACTGAGCCACCCAGGTGCCCCAATAATGGCTTCCAGTAAAAAAAATCAGATTTTCTCATGCCAGTCAGTAAACAAGATACCGTATTTATTAAGCCACTAATGGACCTGAATTATGTAAATGTGAGAGGAATTGGCTTCCAATTTTAGGCTAAATTTGGTAAGTAAAAGTTTAATGAAAATTTTAAGCAACGTGACATTAAAGATTTGTCGTAATAAAAGATGGTGCGTTTTAGGAAATTGTTCTGGCGCGACTTAGTTAATCTTGGAATTATATGAAAGAACAAAAAGTTGCCTCTTGAATGTTCTGGGTAAGATTCAGTTTCCAATCAGTGGCTTTTTTCCCCCTTTCATATGCTCAGGTTATATAATATAATATTTTAAGTTGGCTGGATAGAATTTGAATTTTTAATATATTAAACTAATAGATACTTGTGTTTCAAAAAAAGATAAAGAACAAATACACAGTTCCGTAATATTAGCTATTGTGACTCTGCTGCACATCAATCCCCAGACTTTATGAGTCTCATACCTGCAAGTTTGTACCTTTTACCACCTTTTTCCATTCCCATTGTCCTTCCAAGTAGAGTTTTCTTGATTATTTGTGAGAGTTTCAATCTTTTCATAGGCTTATTTGCCATGTACTGCAGCTTTGGAGAACCAGACTTGTTCCAATGTGTTTGCAGGAGCCCCTTATATATTCTGGATACTGATCCTTTGTCCATGATGAAACAATTTTTTTATTATTACTATTTTGTATTGTTATGTTAGTCACCGTGTAGCACATCATTAGTGTTCCATGATTCACTGTATGCATTTATCACCCAGTGCTCCACACGATACGTGCCCTCCTTAATACCCACCACCAGGCTCACCCATCCCTCCCACCCTCCCCCTCTAAAACTCTCAGTTTGTCAGAGTCCACAGTCTCCCGTGGTTCATCTCCCCCTCCGATTACCGCCTCCCTTCATTTTTCCCTTCCTTCTCCTAATGTTCTCCAAAGTATTCCTTATGCTCCACAAGTAAGTGAAACCATATGATAATTGACTCTCTCTGCATGACTTGTTTCACTCAGCATAATCTCCTCCAGTCTTGTCCATGTTGATGCAAAAGTTGGGCACTCATCCTTTCTGACCGCTGAGTAATACTCCATTATGTATATGGACCACATCTTCTTTATCCATTCATCTGTTGAAGGGCATCTCAACTTTTAGAAGCAGATCTGTTTCCTTCTTAAAGACTCACTGTGCCTTGAAGGAGGTGAGTCGGAGGGGAGGAATCAAAGGAGAGTCACTACTGGAGATGTCTGGTCTGGGGAAATCCTAATCGCATTGCTTGATTTCCAGAATTTTCTCTGCATCCGGAATGTCAGGATCATGTCTGACACTGACAGATGACTACTTGAGAGGTGGTTTCAGAGAGACTGAATGCCATTTCTACCCACTGCGTCATAATGTAAACTTCTGAAATAATGTAACCTTTATTTAATATTTTACTTAAATACCTATTCAAAGGATAAATTACTAAAGGAAACTATCATCAATACAATCTTGTCCTAGTCAATAGATCTGAGTGGCAGAAGAAAGAAGCCCTGAGATTCTCCACTTTCACACACTATTCTTTCAGCAATGAGTAGCTCATGATATTGACGAGTGTCTGATTTCCAACACCGAAGGAGAACTTGGGAAATATTCTCCTTGTTCAGAAGTCTCGTCCAGGCAGTTAGAAGGCCAAGTACAGGAATCACAACAGTTAGCACCAGAACATCCGTGTTAAGAAAAAGTGCAGAGGTGGGTCATCATGACCGAGAATGAAGGCAGGGAAATACTTCATCTCCACCATAATCACGATCTCCTGGAGGACTGGAGGATTCTGCCTTCGCCATAGGGATCGAAGGTCCCATCGGTGGACATGGACAGCAGGTAGAAGCCACTCATCAGAAGGGAGAGCGGGTGCAGGAGAGCAGATCCTCAGGCCTTCCTTAGCAACTTCAGCCTCTAAAAGAGAAACAGGAGCTTGTTCCAGTGGCTGAGAAAATCTTGGGTCAGTCTTCTTGGGCTTCTCCCTCCCGAGTTACTGCCTGGCTCAAAGCCCAGCTCATACCGAGGGTCAAGTATCACCCTACACTACCCCCACCCCTAACCTGGGACACCCAACCCCTGGGTCCAGCAGCCTGACCAAACCCTTCCCTCATTACCACAAAACAGTCAGATCCAGGCCCTACTACTCAACACCTAGGCTCAAGACTAAAGCCACCAATGATTCCTCTGTTCCCATGACATAGATCCTGGCCCCCCTCTGGCCAGGTGAGAAGGCCTAAGAGCGTGGCTGGGAGCCCTCCCCAGAAAGGGACCTGGATCCTGGTTCCTGTAGCCTTGGGGAAGATTATAGGCAAAGAACCATCTTCCTTTGTCTTCAGCCTCTCCTCCCCTTGGTAGCTGAACACAAGGTCTGAGCGTGACTGTCCTTGCCCTGCCACACCCTTTCCTTTTCCGGTCAGGTGACAGCATCCCCTTCTAACAGCAGCTCAGTGCCCCCTCCTGAGGCACTCTGAGGCACCTCTGCTCAAGGCGGGAGCAGTTCAGCTGGCTGGGTCTCTGGGCTCTGCAGGAGGCTAGCTGCCAGGTTCTGAGCACACCAGGGCTGAGCCAGGTATCCCAGGGGACCCTGGAGCTCTGGCCTTCGAATCTCATCCTGGAGAGCCTCTCCCATGGGCCCTCTGGTTAGCTGCCACCACCCAAGCCGAGTAGCATGGGAGCAGAGCCCTGCAAGCCAGCCTTTGGTTGGGTGGGCAACGGCCTTCCCACCCCTCTTCTTTGGTTCAGACACGGGCCCCTCTCCTGGACGCAGCATGGAGAGGTCCCCCATCCCTAGGACACAGCACATGCAGCCACCTGCTGCTCTCCCCCAAGCCAGAGGGTTGCCCATGTCCGGTGCTCCTACTGTCGGCACACCAGCCTTCACTCGGGCCCCTCCCAGGTGAAAAGTTGGTCTCAGCCAGGCCTGATTTTGCTCAATCCCTTTAGCAAAAACAGGATGCAAACTTTGGGGTCAGGGGCAGGGGAGCCCTGTGCTTTCGCACCAGCCTTAACGAGGCACTAGCAGAGCTCAAGGATAAGTTTGCCCAGGTAACAGCTATCAAGCATGTGAGAACTTGGTCCTGGCTCCTTTTATGGGTCAACTTGATGGGCCAAGGGACACCCCCCAAGAGCTGGGAAAACATTCTTTCTGGGTCTGTCTAGAGAGTGTTTCTGGAAGACATGAGCATTTGAATCAGTAGACTGAGTAAAGGAGACTGTCCTCATCAAATCCACGAGGGCCTGAATGGAACAAACGGCGGAGGAAAGGTGACTTTGCTCTCAGTTTGGCTGGGCCATCCTTCTCCTGCCCTCAGCATTGGTCATTAGCACTCCTGGTGTTTGGTTCTTTGGACCAGGACCTAGACTTACACCACAGATGCCCTGATTCTCGGGCCTTCGGGTTTGCGCTGGAAACCCCACCACCGGCTTCCCTGGTTCTTCAGCTCTAGTCGTGAGCCAATCCCTTATAATAATTATCTGCCTCAACCTCTACATCAACAGCTCCCGATGAGTCTCTTTCTTGGGAGAAGCTAATACAGTCCAACGCATCTGGTCTCATGTTCACGTGAGAAGGTTCAGGTGATAGGACAAGGGCTGGCCATTCACCTTTCTCTGCGCTCACCTCGGGCCATCTGCCTCTCACTTCTGACTCAGTTATGCCCACAGTACCTGTTACTCAAAGGACTATGCCTTGGACAACAAGGAGGACTAAGTGCGTGAGGACCACAAGGAGGACGGAAGTGATCGGTCTGACGGCTGCGCTTTTGACCAGAGGTCCATGCAGGGTTGTGGCCGGTGCTCCTGAAATAGAAACACAGTAGTGAGAGCCCTGATTAGGGGCCCCAAACTGGGGGCATGAGTCTTTAGCTGCTGCTGCCCCCACGTAATCCTACAGCCCAGATGTCCTCCTTCTGCCCTGTTTGTGGCAGCCGCTGTGACTCATCCTGGGGATGGGGGGGGGACGGTTCATGCAGATCATATAGCTAATGGGGGAAGCAAGGCTTTCCGTATAGACTCCTGCTGTGACAGAAGAGGAGGGGACACGTATGGATGGTGACAGAGACATCTTATCAGGAGCTGACATTTCACCTGGCACTGAAGGATTTTGAGAAAGAGACCAGGGGAAACAAAAAACAACAATGAGACTCAGAAAAGGGAACAGTAAGAAGTAAATCTCTGGAAACAGAATGAGGCTTTCAGGTTGGGGCCAGCAAGAAATCCACAGAGAGAGAACCAAAGGTATGTGCAGTAGGGAGAGATGCCAGTAGGTGAGCAGGGAAAGGAAGGATACTAGAACATACTAGTGGCCCTTGTACTCCTAAGAACAATTCATCATGTATGCATCATTACACACACACACACACACACACACACACACACACACACACACACAGTATGGTGGGGTTGGCCAATCTCTTCAAGAGGACCAGCACTCCATCCAGTCTTCTAGTTACCTGTGGTCTCCTGCGTCTCATGGCTGTGCTCCCGCAGTTTCTGGAGCCATCTCTTACAGTCTCCATTTGCGATCTTCACGAGGAGCTCGGTCAGCTCTCTGTCACTGTCCAACATGTCCTTAACCTGTTGGCCTCCAGGAGGAAACTGTATCCACTTTCTTTTCTCCGGGTCAAAGAGGCAGGTTAACTGCTCATTGAAGACAAACCTCCAGGATCCTCTGGTGTGTCCGTCGGCCCCACGCTCACACATGAGCCAGCCCTGCAGGGTGACAGAACCTGCCCCCGCCCCCAGCAGGGGAAACAGGTCAGCCTCTGGACCTGACCAATCCTTTGCCCCACCCACTGCACACGCCTCAGCTCCCCTTAGGCCCTGCGAGTCCTGCTCTGGCCTCCTTGTCTGCCCTGGCTGCTGGGACCCACTTGGAAGTTTTACAGGAACACCATAGCTCCCCAGCCCTGCCAAAGTGTTCTCCTTCTGCCCTGGGCCTTCGGACTTACTGCTCTCAGTGAAATTCTCTGCTTTGATGTCCAGCAGTTTCTTTCTGAGCTCTTCCCCCAGGTCTTCCAGAGTTTCCATCTGTGTGTTCCAAAATGCTGTGTCCTTCAGCTTCATCCCCCAAGGACCAAAGGGTCTGACCCGCCTGCTCCCACAGGCATAATGAAGAAACTCGTTTCCATTGACCTGGCCTTGAATCTCACACCACGGTTGTCCGGGCCTGGCCTGAGGTGTGATGGAGAAATTGTAGGAAAGCAAGAGAGCGTCTGGGAAGGAAAAACACAGGTGGAGGTTGGTGCTGGAAGAAAAAGAGCTGCGGGCACCCCGCTGCCATCCAGGTGACAGTAATAGAATGTGTGCAAGACAGAGCAAGGACTGTTCCTGCACAGGGGCTCACCCTAGTGTAGAGGCTGGCGTCCTTCCCCTTTTGGGATAGGATCAGGATACCTCTGCCTGGCAGGAAGCCACAAATCCCCAGATGGGAACCCACACCTACCAGGCCAAAGGCTGCATCAGTCACTCTACCCAGTGCACGCACAGGCCAGCCTGGCCATAGCAGAGGAGGCCTGCATGTCACAGGACTGTCAGGACACAGGCCAGTGTCCTGTGGAAGATGAGAGGCAGGGCGGGGGCTGCTCCTGAGGAGCTGGGGCAGGGTAGGGACAGTGAGGATAGAATCCAAAGTCAGAGAAGGGAGAGTTCAAGATCATGGGTCACAGGATTCCACAGGGCCCAGAAGATGGCCCTAATGAGCTCTAAGGATGAGTCCAGGTAAAGTGAAGAAAGGCCTGTCCCCTGTTGCACTGACTAGATTATCAAGAATTTTCTGAGCAGAGACTAGAGGAAGGGATCACAAGGCTCAGAGAAATGCATAAGTCAGAATGATATAAAATAGAAGCAAAACAAACGAAAAACGCCCCAAACAGAAAAACCCTAAAAGGTCCACAAAGTATATCCAGGGGGAGCTCTGGAGGGGCGGGGGTGGTGACTCCTGGAGAAGTTGCTTCAGTGCCAGAGTCGCGGGGGTGTGCGGGGTCCCGGCCCTGCGCGATCGCCCTGTCCTGAACGCAGCCCGGGGCTCCAGGGCTGGGCTCCCGCTCCCCGAGGGGGCAGGCGGGGGCGGGGGCGACAGCGGACTCCCCGCGGCGGCCTGTCCCCCCCCTCCCCCGCTCCAGCACCCAGAGCCGGGCAGTCCGTGGTCGCCCAGGTTCCTCTTTTCCACAGGGCGGCAAAGTCCCGGCGGCGGACTCCGGGGAGCGGGCAAGGAGCCCGCGGGCGGCCGCGACTTGGCGGGGGTGGGGTGGGGGGTGGCGGCCCACGCCGGCGACAAGCTTCCCAAGTTCCCGGGACTCACCTGTCTCCGCTCCGCCGCGCGGCGCGCCCACGACCCACCCGGCCGGCGCCGCCGCGATCCCGCGCAGCAGCCGCAGGAGAAACGGCAGCAACAGGGGCCGCGAGCGCCCCGTGAGCGTGGTGGCGGCCGTGGGCTCCATCGCGACCCCGAGCCGGGGCAGTTCCCGGGGAGGCGCGGAGCGGCGTCCGAAGCAACCGGCGGCCGCGAAGCAGAACGGGCGCCTGTCTCCCGCCGAGAGGGACTGGACCTCTGTCCCGGAGAAGCCGCTCGGCGTCGCCCACCTTCCCTCCTTCCACGGGCGGCGGAGGCGAGAGAGCCCCGCGGCCGGCGCCGGGAGAGGCAGAGGAAGCGGCCGAGATCTAGCCCCAGCGGAGCCGCCGGCTGAGCTGAGGCGCAGAGCGGAGGCGCTGAGCAACGCTGCGGGGGAGGCGGCGACCGACTGAACCGCGCCGGGGCCACGCAGCCGCCTGGGTTGTCATCTCCGAGTGGGCGGGGCGCCGACGGGCGGGGCTCGGACCTGCCCGCCCAGCAAGGAAGATTTTCTGCCCTTGAAAACCACTAGACAGAGACACCTGCGCCTATGGGTGTGACAAGTTAACTGGATTCTTTTGGGCACTTGGTGAATTTTACCGCCATCTTTTGTAAGAATCAAGTTTGCTGAGATATAATTTATAGGCAGTTCTCCCTTCTTTTTGAAGGCACGTAGCTTCAAGTCCCCTTTCTCTGCAAGTGTAGGAGAATCATATGGACCTGTGGCCAACTTTCAACGCACCTTCTCAGGCTCTGGAAGTAGAAGCAGAGGAATGCTATTCCTCCAGCTATGGAACCACTTAGCAACCCGTAGATTCTACAGAGAATCCTATTTCCGAGCAGGGCTACCTTCAGGTTTGCAGAGGAGGAAAAAAAAAGGAGTGATTTTTTTTTTTTCAGTGACCACACTTTAGCTCTGAGACAAAGTGAATGTTGGAGCGAGAGTACATCACTTTCATTCACGATCATCTCCCTATCCTATAAACTGCATAAAATCAGCCACATAATGCTAGACTTATGGTAAGTATGATAGATAATAAAGTATCCCATCCTCTTCAGTCACTGGAAACACTCATGTTAGTTCTGGGCTTTGAGAACTAAATAGCCACATTGTAAACAACAGCACCTGGAGGAACCTAAGGCAGCTGACTGAATCAGGTATGACCAGATATGTGTAGGGCTCTAACAGAAGCTGGATGAACTGTTCTAGCCTGCATTTATTTATTTATTTATTTATTCATGGAACATAGATTTATCTACTTTTCGTTTCCTTTTACAAAGGAACTCAAAATATGTGGGTCTGTTGGTAAGCATGTCCTGTGTCAAACTGGAAAATGTACTATGAGAAGTCATGTGTTTCTAAAAATTGTGAACAGAATTTAAAATCTGCCAATCAGCTAGGAATGCTAGGATAAGAGTGAACTACCGTGTACTTCTCCATTTCCACAAGAAATTTAGGTTTTTAAGGGTTAGCAATTCTAGTATAGAAGTTTAATGAATAATTTTAAATAGTTTAAAAGACATTTAAAGAATATACCTACACTGTGTGAATTGTAGTGATACTTTGCCTGTTGAGGAGAAATCACTAATATTGTTTTCTTTTTCCTATTTTTTTTAAATTTAAACTCAATTAAATGACATATAATGTATTCCTAGCTTCCAAGGTAGAGAGGCTAGTGGTTCATGTCTCACATAACACACAGTGCTGACTACACCATGTGGCCTCCTCCCCCACAGTGTCCACCACCTAGTTTGTCCATCCTGCTCCCTCTCTCCCCTCCAGCAGCCCTCAGTTTATTTTCCGTGATTAAGAGTCTCTTCTGGTTTATCTCCCTCTCTGGTTTCGTCTTGTTTTATTTCTCCCTCCCTTCTTCCATGACCCTCGATTTTCTTTCTTAAATTCTACATATGAGTAAGACCATATGATACTTGTCTTCTCTGACTGACTGACTTCGCTTAGCAGAATACCCTCTAGTTCTGTGCTTCTTGTTGTAAATGTCAAGATTCCATTTTTTTTTTTTTTTGATGGCTGAGTATATTATACCACATCTTCGTTATCCATTCACCTGTCAGTGGACATCTGTGCTCTTTCCGCAATTTGGCTATTGTGGACACTGTTGCCATAAACACTGGAGTGCACTTGCCCCGTCGGTTCACTACATTTGTATCTTTGGGGTAAATCCCCAGTAGTGCAATTGCTGGGTCATAGGGTAGCTCTATTTTCAACTTTTTGAGGAATCTCCATAGGGTTTTCTCGAGAGGCAGCACCAGCTTGCATTCCCACCAACAGTGTGAGAGGGTTCCTCTTTCTCCACATTGTCACCAACATCTGTCCTTCCCTGACTTGTTAATTTTAGCCATTCTGACTGGTGTAAGGTGGTATCTCATGGTGGTTTTGATTTGTATTTCCTTGATGCCGAGTGATGTTGAGCATTTTTTCATGTGTCTGTTGGCCATTTGGATGTCTTCTTTGGAGACATGTCTGTTCATGTCTTCTGCTCATTTGTTGATTAGATTGTTTGTTTTTGGGTGTTGAGGTGGTAAGTTCTTTATAGATTTTGGATTCTGGCCCTTTATCTGTCATTTACAATATCTCCTCCCATTCTGTAGTGGTCTTTTGGTTTTGTCGACTGATCCTTTGCTATCCAAAAACTTTTTATGGGGTGCCTGGGTGGCTTAGTTGGTTAAGTGTCTGCCTTCTGCTCAGGTAATAATCCAAGGGCCCTGGGTTCGAGGCCTGCAAGGGGCTCCCTGCTCAACGGGGAATATGTTCTTCCCTCTCTCTCTCTGTCCCTCCTCCCTGCTTGTGCTTTCTCTCTGAAATAAATAAATACAATCTTTAAAACAACAATAACAACAAAACCTAGAGCTTCTTATTTTGATGAAGTCCCAGTAGATCATATTTGCCTTTGATTCCCTTGCCTCTGGAGACATGTCTTATAAGAAGTTGTTGCGGGTGAGCTCATAGAGCTTGCTACCTATGTTCTCCTCTAGGATTTTGATGGATTCCTGCCTCACATTTAGGTCTCTCATCGATTTTGAGGCCGTTTTTGTGTAGGGTGTTCGAAAATGATCCAGTTTGGGGGCACCTGGCTGGCTCAGTGGTTAAGCCTCTGCTTTCTGCTCAGGTCATGGTCTCAGGGTCCTGGGATCGAGCCCTACATCCGGCTCTCTGCTTAATGGGAAGCCTGCTTCTCCCTTTCTCTCTGCCTGCCTCTCTGCCTGCTTGTGATCTCTGTCAAATAAATAAATAAAATCTTAAAAAAAAAAAAGAAAAGAAAGAAAATGGTCCAGTTTCATTCTTCTGCACGTGGCTGGCCAATATTCCCAACACAATTTGTTGAAGAGACTGCCTCCCCTCCCCCTCCCGCCAACAGGACATTCTTTCCTGCTTTGTCAAGGATTAGTTGACCCTAGAGTCGAAGGCCCATTTCTGGGCTCTCTATTCTGTTCCATTGATCTATGTGTCTGTTTTTGTGCCAGTACCATACTGTGTTGAAGATTATAGCTTTGTAATAGAGCCTGAAGTCCAGAATGTGATGCCACCAGCTTTGATTTTCTTTGCCAACATTGCTTTGTCTATTTGGAGTCTTTCCTGGTTCCATACAAATTTCAGGATTACTTATTCCAGCTCTGTGAAAAAGTTGATAGTATTGTCATAGGGACTGCACTGAATGTGTAGATGGCTCTGGGTAGCACAGACACTTAACAATATTTGTTCTTGCAATCTGTGAGCATGGAATGTCTTTCCAACTCTTCGTGTCTTCCTCAATTTCTCTCATGAGTGTTCCGTAGTTTTCTATAGTTCTGTAGTTTGCTTCTTTGGTTAAGTTTATTCCTACATTTCTTAGGATTTTATGTGCAACTATAAACGGGATCACCTTTTTAATTTCTGTTTCTTTTGTCTCATTGTTAGTGTATAGAAATACAACCGATTTCCATGCCTTGATTTTATATCCTGCCAGTTTGCTGAATTCCTGTATGAGTGCTATCAATTTTGGGGTGGAATCTTTTGGGTTTCCCATATAGAGTATCATGTCATCTGTGAAGAGTAAGAGTTTGACTTTTTCTTTGTCGATTCAGATGGCTCTTTATTTCTTTTCGTTGTCAATTGCTGAGGCTACGACTTCTAGGACTATGTTGAACAACAGTGGTCAGAGTGGATATCCCTGCCTTGTTCCTGAGCTTAGGGGAAAATCTCTCAGTTTTTGCACATTGAAAATGATATTCACTGTGGGCTTTCCATATATGGCTTTTATGGTATTGAGGTATATTCCCTCTATCCCTACACTGTGACGAGTTTTCATCAAGAGAATGCTGTACCTTGTGAAATGCTTTTCTGCATCTATTCAGAGGATCGTATGGATCTTGTCCTTTATTTTATGAAGGTAGTGTATCACGTTGCTTGGTGTGTGGAAGTTGAACCACCCCTGTAGCCCAGGAATACCAACCACCTGGTCATGGTGTAAAATCTTTCTAATGTACTGCTGGATCCTATTCACTTGTATCTCAGCTGTCACACTGATGTCTTCCCAGTTTTCGTGATGTCCCCTGATGTTGACATTTTAGGATGTATTTACCCCACACCAGGACATTCATCTGGGTCACCACAAGATCATCTCCTAGTAGGTCTCATGGTACCTGAGGGCCTCCTCATCCTTAGACTCTGCTTCGTATTGTTCCAAGAATGTCCAATATGGCCAAAGAGATCCACAGACTTGGGCATTTTCCATTTCCTGGATGTGCTGAAGATGAAGGTTAGAGTGTTTTATTTGCCTTGTTGGTGGATTAACTTAATCTGTAAATGTAGGTGAAGAGATTCAGATGTAGGAGGCCACTGGGAGAGTATGTTGTCCAGAAGTTCTCAATATATATTTGAAAGCTTTGTTCATCCTGTGTTTTGGTTCACCTTTGTTCATTTTTTGACAAGAGTTCAGATTATTTAGTCTTAACTAGAGAGAAACGGAAATCTCCTAACACATTGTATATATTGTACCTCATTTGGATATCCTATGGCTAATTTTTTGCTCTGACACATAGCACCACAGTAAACAATCCTACATCTCTATTGCTTTTTGGTCCCCGAGTATTTCCGGCCTCAAATTAACAGTGGGATTGCCATGCAGTAGGATAAACCCAACCAACCACGTCTGGATAGGGTGAACTATACGGCAAATGAGGGATTCCATTTAAACTCCTACCAATGCAGAAGAGAACTCTTGTCATTCCATTTCCTGTCCACCACTTGCTATAGCTCTCTTTAAAATCTTGTCAGTTTGGGGTGGCTGGGTGGTTCAGTGGGTTAAAGCCTCTGCCTTTGGCTAGGGTCATGATCCCAGGGTCCTGGGATTGAGCCCTGCATCGGGCTCTCTGCTCCGCAGGGAGCCTGCTTCCTCCTCTCTCTCTGTCTGCCTCTCTGTTCACTTGTGATCTCTGTTAAATAAATAAATAAAATATTTTTAAAAATCTTGTCAGTTTGATGCATGTATAAAGCAAGCCCGTTGTTCTTCGTGTTATCTTGATAACTTGGGATGTGTTCAGTGATTTTTGAGGCTGATTTACTGTCTGTGACTTGTTCTAAGCATTTGCACAGATCTTGGGAGAGCCAAACTTACATATCCCTCCCCCAGCTTGATATATCTCTCTCTCCCTCTCTCTCTCTCTAATAAATAATATCTTTGAAAAAAAATAAAATTCCAAATTAAGTATATTCTATAATAAAGATAATATTTATTTAAATATACGTTCCTGGACATAATTTACTGAAGAAAACAATCACAATATGTCACATGAGCCTGTTTCTCAGTACATAGAAAAAAAATCCCTGAGGATCTAGAGCTTCCATAAATATCTTTTTGGGGATACTGTCTGCAAGGACATGGTCCTCTTACAGAGAAGAATCCAATATTGCACAACCAAAGGACAAGAAGGAAAATGTTCTCTTTGTTGAAAACAACCAAAGGACAAGACGGAAAATGTTCTCTTTGTAGAGATTCCCCATTCAAGTATTTAACACTTCAGTGCAGGAATTCCATCACTGAGCACCGGGAGAAAATGGCATAGAATATGCTAGTGCAAAGTGCTGAACAGGAGAGGGATGAAATGCAAGAAGGGACATGGGAGGTTCCCTGTCCTGCACCAGGTGGCTGGACTGAGGTTCTGGATTTGTAAATTTGGAAGTGCTGCCGGTCTAATGATGAACAGCAGCTCATGCAAAGGCAGCGGGCCCAGAGGTAGAGTCGTTGAGCTGGTCCCCACACTGAGGGGCTTCTTGGTGGACTTGGCAGCCTAAGAATGGAACAAGTGTTTATCTCCATGGTTGAGGAAATCCTGGGTCCCCTGTCCTGGGGCTTCCCTTCACCAGCACTTCCCACCCTAGAGCCCAGCCCTCGCCCAGGGGCATGCATTTCCTCCAGCCATGACCCCAGCCCTGGGCCCAGCCACCATTACAAACCTCCACCCTCCTGAACCAAATCACAGAGTCAGCTCCAGGCCCTATTACCAATGGTCTGGGCTCAGGACCAAAGTGAGTAAGAAACCAGTGTGCTCACGTGACTCAGGTTCCCATGCTCCCTCTCATGGCAGATCCTAAAGGACCTGCTGGGGGATGTGACAGAAGACAGGGGCCTGCACTTGACACCTCTAACCTTGGGGAACCCTGTGGAAAAAGTCCTTCTTTTCCCTTCCCTTCCAGCCTCCTGCAAGCAGCACACAGAGCTCTTAGTCTGATGATCCTTCCACCATCCCACCCATTCCTGGTCTGGCTCAGCTGGGAGCTCACAGGGGAGCTCAGTTAGCCCATCCCCCAGGTCAGCTCTGCTCAAAGCAGGGGCTGTTCAGTGGCTCAGGATCTGAGGTCTGCAGGAAGCTGGCTGCCAGCTGGCATCAGCCTCAGCCAGGGTTCCCATTGTTGCACAGAGAACTAGCCTCCTCCTAGTCCCATCATGCACGGTCTCTACTGGGCATTTGCTGCCTCACATGTGAAGACCCAAGCCATGACTGGGGGAACACGGCAGTACTGTCCAGCCCTTTGAGTTGGTCTGTAGAGGCCTTCCCACTCCCTCTACCTGGAATGAGACCCTGGCCCCTGTCCTTGTAACTGCCCAGATGGAGTCCCCTTCTCCTTGAGACATCCCATGGAGCTGCCATGCTGCTCTTACTCAAAGGGGAGTATGGCCCATGCTGTGTGTCCCTGCTGTCCCCACACCACCCACCCTGGGCCCAAATTGACTCTATCCAATGGAGAACCCGGTCAGAGCCAGGAATGACTTCCAATAGTCCTTAAGCAGTGGTCTGGGCCCCTCTCCTTTCCCAGTGGCCTTATCAGTGAGTGAGGCCACATCAGAGCTCAGCACTGAGCTAGTCCAAGCTGTTCTCAATACATGATATGAGATCTCATTCATCTAGTCCCACTGCCTTCTGAGAAGCTTCAGGGAGTGGGCAGGGGTGAGCCTGGGAATTCACCGTTCCCTGTGCTCACACCAGGTCATCTGCCCCTCTCTTCCCTCTCAATCTGCTCTCACTACCTGTGGATCTAATGGTCTCTGACAAGGATGTCCATTATGACTGCACAGCTGAGGAGCAGGGGGAAGATCCATGTGCAGGGTCCGATGGGCGTGGCCTTGCCTGGGGCTGTACCTTGTGTGGCTGGTGGCACTGAAATGAAAATGCAAGGATAAGAGCCTCAGTCGGGACCCCAAACTGGGGGAAGCTTCCTCAGATCCTGTAGTTGCATCCTACCAATCAGACGGTGTCTATCACTGTCCTTGTGGCAGATGCTGTAACCAGTCCTGATGTTGGGAAGGGAGGAGGGGATGCGTCCTTTCCCTTAGGGGCTCCTCCAGCCAAAAGGGGAAGCAGAGTTTGCAATATAAGCAATCGCTCCTGCTGTGACAGACAGGAGGTGATGCAGGATAAGGATGGTGACAGCAACTACCTCTCAGGAGCTGACAGTCCAAGTGGCACTGAAGGATTTCTGGCAATACACCAGGTGAAATGAAAAAGACAGTAATTCTCAGATAAAGGAACATAAGACCATCTCTGGAAACAGGCTGATGCTCCCCTGTTTGGGGCCAGCAAGAAATCCAAGAAATGCCCAAACACAAAGGTGTATGCATCAAGGAAGTGATTCCAGGAGGTGAGACGGGAAAGGAAGAATTCTAGAACATTCCTGTAGCCATTATTCTGCCAAGAAGAATTTCCCATGGATGGATCAATTTCTCTCTCCACACACACACACACACACACACACACACACACACACCGCCCACACTGTGGTGTAGGTCGAGGTCATTTCAAGAGAACCAGCACTCCATCCAGTCTTCTGAATTACCCTTGGTCTCCTGCATTTCATCCCAGTGCTCCCATACTTGCTGGAGCCAGCTCTTACAGTCTCTGTTTGCGGTCCCCATGAGGAGCTTGGTCAGCTCTTCATCATTGTCCAACGTGCCAATGAACTGTTGGCCTCCAGGTGGAACCACTGTCCACTTTCTGTTTTCTGAGTCAAAGAGGTGGGTTGACTGCCCATTGAAGGCAAACCACCAAGATCCTCTGGTGTGTCCGTTGGCCCCCCGCTCACACATCAGGCAGCCCTGCATGGTAAGAAAATCTGCCCCCGCCCCCACCAGGGGAAGCAGGTCAGCCTCTGGTCTTGACCAAACCTTTGCCCCAACCGCTGCGCACTCCTCAGCTTCCCCTTCGGCCCTCCTGGTCCTGCTCTGGCCTCCTTGCCTGTCCCAGCTGCTGGGCCATATATTTGGGACCCTTTTGAAGTTTTACATGAAAACAATATCTCCCTAGCCCTGCCAAAGTGTTCTCCTTCTGCCCTGGACCTTCAGACTCACCACTCTCAGTGAAAATCTCTACTTTAATGTCCAGCAGTTTTTTCTGAGCTCTTCCCCCAGGTCTTCCAGAGGTTCCCTCTGTGTCCCCCAGAATGCTGTGTCTTTCAGCTTCATCCCCCAAGGACCAATGGGTTTGACTTGCTCGCTCCCATGCCAGTAAGAAGAAAACTCGTTTCCATTGCCCTGACCTTGAATCTGAAACCTCAGTTGTCCAGGCCTGGTCTTAGATGTGATGGAGAAATTGTAGGAAAGCGAGAGAGCATCTGTGAAGGGAAGACAGAGGTGGAGGTTGGGGCTGGAAGAGAAAGAGCTGCAGGCACCCCTCTGCCATCCAGGTGACAGTAGTGGCATCCCTGGAGGGCTGACCTGGCAGAGTAAGGACTGTCCTGCAGTATGGCTCCCCGTAGCCTTGGAGGCTGGTGCTCTTCCCTTGTTGGGATTGGAAAAGGATGTCTCTGCTTGCAGGAAGTCACACAGCCCCAGATAGGAACCTGCGCCCACCAGGTTGATACCCAGCATCACTCGGTCTCTACCCACTGCAGGCACAGGCCAGGCTGGCTATGGCAAGAAGAGGTCTACATGTCAGAGGACTGTCAGGAGGTAGGCCAGTGTCCTGTATGAAGATGAGGGGCATGGAGGGGGCTATTCCTGAGGAGCTGGGGCCCGGTGGGGACAGGGTGAGGATAGAATCCAAAGTCAGGTGAGGGAGAGTTCTGGATCATGGGTCACAGGCCTCAGCAGGGCCCTGGAGATGCTGATAACCTGCCCTTAGGATGGGTCTTGGAAGCCTGGAAAGGGTGGTCCACACATCACAGACTAGAGCAGCAGGCATTGCCAAGGCAGATAGAAGGCTCAGAGAAGTGCATATGACAGAACAGATAGAGCAAGAAATGCCAAACACAAAACTAAAAACATGTCCTGCTACTACGCTCATGGACATGTCTGGAGGACTCTTTACAAATAAAATAAATAAATACAAAAGTATTTTATCCTAGGTGCAAGGACAGAGATGAGTACCAACCTCAAAGCTCCTCTCAGCATGCAAGGATGTGATTAACCCTATTCGATTTTCATTGAAATGCCAGCCTGGAGCAAAGATTTTCTGTGCCTACTAAATATTGCATAGGACTCTATTGTAACCACTCAATGTGCTGTTGTAGCTGGCAAGCAGCCATAGACAATCCATGGATGAAGGTGCCGCTGGACTGGCTCCTTGGGCCCCAGGACCCTTAGAATCCACACCACAGAGCCCTGTGTGAAAAGGGGCTCTGTGCCCTTTGTGACATCCTGATCTGAATATCAGGAAGAGAGCCCTAGCGCTCCAGGGAGGCAATGACACAGGAGGGAAAGTCACACCCTGTAAAAGAGGCTGGGGGCAAGTATGCTCCTGGGACCTGAAGCGAAGAGGTCTCTGGCCAGAGGACATCAGAGCTGTGCACCCTGAGCTGGAAGGTGCTGGTGAAGGAGCGCCTGGAGTCCCACGAGGAAGAGGAGGGGTAATCCGCTGCCCAAGTGTGTAGGCAAGTCCATCCCACTTAGACTGGTTGACTGCGGTGGGGTATGAGGTGACTCATACCAGGAGAACCCTGGGAATGGCTTTGAGGTAAGGGGTCCTGTGGAGGTCCCCTCCCTGGGAAAGCCTCCAGTCCTGCCCAGAGTAGGGGCAAGGGGACTCAGGTTGCCCAGGGCTCCGAGGGGAGGCTCCAGGGGCTGAGGAGAACCACAGATCTCCAGCGGGGCCCTCTCTCCCTTCGCTGTGCTCCCACAGCCATTGCCTGGCCTAACTTTTGAGGTTTCTCACTAACCCTCAGCTTCCTCTCCCCCACCCCCACCCTGCTCCACTTCCTCCCCACCCCGGTTTTGGTTTTTTTTTTTTTTGTAATCTTTTTTTTTTTAATTTATTTTCAGTGTAACAGTTTTGTACCACACCCAGTGCTCCATGCAATCCATGCCCTCTCTAATACCCACCACCTGGTTCCCCCAACCTCCCACCCCCCACACTTCAAACCCTTCAGATTGTTCTTCAGAGTCCATAGTCTCTCATTGTTCACCTCCCCTTCCAATCTCCCCCAACTGCCTTCTCCTAACTCCCCATGTCCTCCATGCTATCCCCACCCCGTTTTTAAAAGATTCATTGATTTCCTTTAGGAAGTGTGAAGGGAAGGGGCAGAGGGAGAGGGAGAGAGTGAATCTCCCACAGAGCTCAAACTAAGCACAGAGCCTCAGGTAAGACTCCATCTAGGGACCCTGAGATCAGGACCTGAGCACAAATCAAGAGTCCCGCGCTTAACCCACTGAGCCAGCCAGGTGCCCAGAAGCTGCCTCTGTTTTCGGTCCCTCTCCTGGCCCAGGCGACAGTTGCCCACAGTCACCCTCCAAGCAGAAAGCGGCCCACAGAGAATAATTGAGGAGTCCGGGTTAGAAGAAGAAGATGCCAGAAACGCTCCGCTGGCACCATTTCTGCTCCCGGGTCTTACCGCTCACTCCCCAATATCCCGCTCCCACGCCCCGGGTTCCGCCTCTGAACTCACGGCTGCAGCCTGCTGTAGCACAGACCGGCAGGAAAAACCGGAGCAGGAGGCCAAGACGGACGCTGGAGACCCCAGTGCACCCCGTTCGCCCCAGGAAGCTCATCGCAGCTCTACTCCACCGAGATTTGCAGTTTCTACAGAAAATTTCCACTTGGGGCTTGACTCCGCCCCGGGACCCGCCTCCTCCTGCCGTATTTCCTAGAATATATCAGTCCTTTCTGGTACTGCTGGTCGGCTCCTTTTCACCCATTGTCCTGACCACCCTATCTTTCCCACCTTCATTTCCACCATCAGTATCTTCCCTTCTTATGGCCAACAGGTATAAGCTTCCAGTTATGAACTTAAAAAGTTATGCGGTGGCGCCTGTGTGGCTCAGTGGGGTAAGCCTCTGCCTTTGGGTCAGGTCACTGATCTCAGGGTCCTGGAGTCTGCAGGAGCCTGCCTCCCCTGCCTCCCCCTCTCTCTCTGCCTGTTGTTCTGCCTACTTGTGATCTCTTTCTCTCTGTCAAATAAATAAATAAAATCTTTTTTAAAAAGTCATGTGGATATAGGGTACAGCATGTTCCCTGTAGTTAAAGATTCTGTGTTATATATTTCAAAGTCACTGAGAGAGTGGATCTCGAAACGAGACTTATTGTGCTGACCATTTCACAATATATACAAATATCCAACCACTACGTTGTACATCTGAAACTATATAATGCTGTATATCAATTATATCAATGAAAAATAAATTCAAAAAGAAAAAATAATACAAAGCAGGATTTTCTTCCCTTCCCGTTCTGAAGGCTGGAACACTGAGAGCAAGGCATCCTCAGAGCCATGTTCTGTCTCCTGGCTTCTGGGCGTTTCCTGCCATGCTTGGCATTCATTGGCTCTAGTCAGCTGCCTTCTAATGTCTGTCTCTGTTGTCACAGGGCCAACTTCCCTCGCTGCCTCTGTGTATCCACATGACTTCCTCTATGTTTGTCTCTGGTCCCTTCTTACTAGGATAACAGTTCTACTGGACGGTGTTTCACCCTAACGATCTCATATTCATGTGGATACAACTGTAAAGGCCCTATGTCCATATAAAATCAACTTCCCAAGACCAGTAGGTAGGACTTCAGCATAACTTTTGGGGAACCACAATTCAGCCCATAACAAAAGTCATAGACTCTATCATCCCACACTTACACCACCAAAAAAAGAATCATCCCTTTTTTCTTTACCTCTAAAGTTTCTTATTGAGATATTAATGACATATGACAAATTATTTTGAGGTGTACATGAGTCAATATTTGTATATTATTGGCTATGTTTATGTACCATATTAAACATTACATCTCATGACTTGTTTATTTTATAACTGGAAGTTTATACTTTCTGAGCACAAGAAGAGATGATTTGGAAAGTGGGAATGAAGACAGAAAAGAGAGGTTGGGAGGAGAATGGGGTGAAGAAGGAAAGAAGGGCGGGAGAGAAGATTGAAATATTTTAGGAAATATGGCCTGGCAGGAGTAAGCGGGTGGTTTGATGCTGGCTGGGGTCCCAGAGTGGGTGTGGCAAGGTTTCCTCACTGCCTCCTCAAATTGCTGAGGAAAATGTCTACCACACTCCAGCTGGGAGCAGTTAGGGAAAAACAGGGAGGGGAGAGGGGATGGGGTTAAGACTGTGCAGGGGTGGAGGGGTGAGGGGAAACCCTATGGGAGAAGTTTAAAAACCCTGTTGATGGCTCCTGCCCAGTCATCAGTCTTCCCCAGCCTTGCTTCTGCCTTGGGTTTTTTTGTTTGTTTGTTTTGTTTTGTTTTGTTTTGTTTTTCAGTGACTTTGGCCTCTGGGCAAAAGGAAGATGGAAAAGATTTTTTCAGCTTGAAAAAAATACTGCCAGGAGATGGGAGCCAGAGGATAGGACAGGGAGAGAGTGCCTGGTGGGAAGCAAAGCTTAAGACTTCTCCATGCTGGAGTTTTAGAAAAGTCGGTCTGATACCGCACAGATTATTTGCCAGGTCAGGAGGGTGGGGGGGGGGAGGGCAGAGGGCAGGCACACCTGTGGCTGACATTACTCCCATTTGGGCGAGAACCACACAGGCTCCCTCTGAGATGCCAACTGGAGGAGGAGTCCATCCAGGAACTAAGAGGAGAAGGTCCAGGGTTTAATCCCAGGGAAAGGAGCTGTGCTCACAGCACATACACCCTTCTTTCTGGACAACTTGGCCTCACCCATGCAATGCATTACCACCTAGCCAGTACTGCAACTGTCCACCAGCTGCTTCCGAAGGACGGGGAACATGGGAAGGTCAGTAAGTCCATGAGCAATGGGTCCACTGCCACATTTCTTTTCTTGTGAAACAAGTTCCTTGATCAGAGTAGTAGGGTAGGGAAGACTGAGACTGTTGAAAAGAATTATGTAGGTCCACGGATGGTAGTTTTGGCAAAATCATTGCAGGCAAAGAGGATAAATTAATATCTGTGATAAGTATCTCTTTCAAAAAAGAGGAATGCTGTGCCTTACTGTTATGAAAGTGGACCAGGGTCATGAACCTGCCAGCAGGCTGGTCACCCTGGGGAACTGTGCCATATCAGGGCACCGTGTTGGTCTCTGTGGCTGGCACGCTGGGCACTCAGCAGTGGGCACAATCTTCTCAGCCTCGGTGGACCTAGCAGCAACAGGACTGTGCTGCTAAGCCCGTGCCTGAAATCCATTCCTGCCCCTTTGTTCTGAGCCCACTTGGCAATGCGGGCTGTCCTGGAGACACAGGCTGACTGATAGCCCCAGAATGGTTATCCTAGCAACTTGATTCCTAAAAATCCCCCTCTTCTGAGGTCACCCTTTGGGGAGCATTCCTGTGGGACACAAATATCCTTGTATTCTCAGAGAATTCTATCCACATACCTCTCCCCCAAATTTCTATGTCACAAGTTTCCAATTGGATTTTCTAAGTCCCTGACCATCCAGCCAAACCATTGAAATGGGCATCTACTTGCATAAGTGTGCATTTCTCCTTCCCAGCAAACTGTACCACCTGGGGTACCGCTCAGCGTTGTGCCCACTGAGAACATTTCCTTATACACTGTCTTTCGGGAATAGTCTGGAGAAGGGCTGTAATGCTGCAGCTGTTCCCTTTCAGGCAGGACCTAAGGATTCTACAGAAGCATCTGGAAACTAGTCACCAGTACTCTCTTCCTCTGTTGGGAGCTTCCCATAAGGCCTAGGTACAGACTGGGAGAATGAGGCTGTGGGGTAGAAGTCGGGATCACAAGCATTCAGGCAACTTCTTCAGGGAACTTGCTTGTGCCCCGGGGCCTGATCAGGCCAGATCATGTACCTACCGCTTCCATCTGATTACTGAGGGCTGCTGTGCTTACCACCCTCAGGCGAATATCATTTTCAATGTGCAAAAACAGAGATTTTCCCCTAAGCTCAGGAACAAGGCAGGGATATCCACTCTGACCACTGTTGTTCAACATAGTCCTAGAAGTCGTAGCCTCAGCAATTGACAACGAAAAGAAATAAAGAGCCATCTGAATCGACAAAGAAAAAGTCAAACTCTTACTCTTCACAGATGACATGATACTCTATATGGGAAACCCAAAAGATTCCACCCCAAAATTGATAGCACTCATACAGGAATTCAGCAAACTGGCAGGATATAAAATCAAGGCATGGAAATCGGTTGTATTTCTATACACTAACAATGAGACAAAAGAAACAGAAATTAAAAAGGTGATCCCGTTTATAGTTGCACATAAAATCCTAAGAAATGTAGGAATAAACTTAACCAAAGAAGCAAACTACAGAACTATAGAAAACTACGGAACACTCATGAGAGAAATTGAGGAAGACACGAAGAGTTGGAAAGACATTCCATGCTCACAGATTGCAAGAACAAATATTGTTAAGTGTCTGTGCTACCCAGAGCCATCTACACATTCAGTGCAGTCCCTATGACAA
This sequence comes from Lutra lutra, assembly GCF_902655055.1. Classification (NCBI taxonomy): domain Eukaryota; kingdom Metazoa; phylum Chordata; class Mammalia; order Carnivora; family Mustelidae; genus Lutra; species Lutra lutra. Next base: position 137,415,571 of record NC_062283.1, on the reverse strand, counting down.
TACTATCAACTTTTTCACAGAGCTGGAATAAGTAATCCTGAAATTTGTATGGAACCAGGAAAGACTCCAAATAGACAAAGCAATGTTGGCAAAGAAAATCAAAGCTGGTGGCATCACATTCTGGACTTCAGGCTCTATTACAAAGCTATAATCTTCAACACAGTATGGTACTGCACAAAAACAGACACATAGATCAATGGAACAGAATAGAGAGCCCAGAAATGGGCCTTCGACTCTAGGGTCAACTAATCCTTGACAAAGCAGGAAAGAATATCCTGTTGGCGGGAGGGGGAGGGGAGGCAGTCTCTTCAACAAATTGTGTTGGGAATATTGGCCAGCCACGTGCAGAAGAATGAAACTGGACCATTTTCTTTCTTTTCTTTTTTTTTTTTTTAAGATTTTATTTATTTGACAGAGATCACAAGCAGGCAGAGAGGCAGGCAGAGAGAAAGGGAGAAGCAGGCTTCCCATTAAGCAGAGAGCCGGATGTAGGGCTCGATCCCAGGACCCTGAGACCATGACCTGAGCAGAAAGCAGAGGCTTAACCACTGAGCCAGCCAGGTGCCCCCAAACTGGATCATTTTCTAACACCCTACACAAAAACGGCCTCAAAATCCATGAGAGACCTAAATGTGAGGCAGGAATCCATCAAAATCCTAGAGGAGAACATAGGTAGCAAGCTCTATGAGCTCACCCGCAACAACTTCTTATAAGACATGTCTCCAGAGGCAAGGGAATCAAAGGCAAATATGATCTACTGGGACTTCATCAAAATAAGAAGCTCTAGGTTTTGTTGTTATTGTTGTTTTAAAGATTGTATTTATTTATTTCAGAGAGAAAGCACAAGCAGGGAGGAGGGACAGAGAGAGAGAGGGAAGAACATATTCCCCGTTGAGCAGGGAGCCCCTTGCAGGCCTCAAACCCAGGGCCCTTGGATTATTACCTGAGCAGAAGGCAGACACTTAACCAACTAAGCCACCCAGGCACCCCATAAAAAGCTTTTGGATAGCAAAGGATCAGTCGACAAAACCAAAAGACCACTACAGAATGGTAGGAGATATTGTAAATGACAGATAAAGGGCCAGAATCCAAAACCTATAAAGAACTTACCACCTCAACACCCAAAAACAAACAATCTAATCAACAAATGAGCAGAAGACATGAACAGACATGTCTCCAAAGAAGACATCCAAATGGCCAACAGACACATGAAAAAATGCTCAACATCACTCGGCATCAAGGAAATACAAATCAAAACCACCATGAGATACCACCTTACACCAGTCAGAATGGCTAAAATTAACAAGTCAGGGAAGGACAGATGTTGGTGACAATGTGGAGAAAGAGGAACCCTCTCACACTGTTGGTGGGAATGCAAGCTGGTGCTGCCTCTCGAGAAAACCCTATGGAGATTCCTCAAAAAGTTGAAAATAGAGCTACCCTATGACCCAGCAATTGCACTACTGGGGATTTACCCCAAAGATACAAATGTAGTGAACCGACGGGGCAAGTGCACTCCAGTGTTTATGGCAACAGTGTCCACAATAGCCAAATTGCGGAAAGAGCACAGATGTCCACTGACAGGTGAATGGATAACGAAGATGTGGTATAAAATACTCAGCCATCAAAAAAAAAAAAAAAATGGAATCTTGACATTTACAACAAGAAGCACAGAACTAGAGGGTATTCTGCTAAGCGAAGTCAGTCAGTCAGAGAAGACAAGTATCATATGGTCTTACTCATATGTAGAATTTAAGAAAGAAAATCGAGGGTCATGGAAGAAGGGAGGGAGAAATAAAACAAGATGAAACCAGAGAGGGAGATAAACCAGAAGAGACTCTTAATCACGGAAAATAAACTGAGGGCTGCTGGAGGGGAGAGAGGGAGCAGGATGGACAAACTAGGTGGTGGACACTGTGGGGGAGGAGGCCACATGGTGTAGTCAGCACTGTGTGTTATGTGAGACATGAACCACTAGCCTCTCTACCTTGGAAGCTAGGAATACATTATATGTCATTTAATTGAGTTTAAATTTAAAAAAAAATAGGAAAAAGAAAACAATATTAGTGATTTCTCCTCAACAGGCAAAGTATCACTACAATTCACACAGTGTAGGTATATTCTTTAAATGTCTTTTAAACTATTTAAAATTATTCATTAAACTTCTATACTAGAATTGTTAACCCTTAAAAACCTAAATTTCTTGTGGAAATGGAGAAGTACACGGTAGTTCACTCTTATCCTAGCATTCCTAGCTGATTGGCAGATTTTAAATTCTGTTCACAATTTTTAGAAACACATGACTTCTCATAGTACATTTTCCAGTTTGACACAGGACATGCTTACCAACAGACCCACATATTTTGAGTTCCTTTGTAAAAGGAAACGAAAAGTAGATAAATCTATGTTCCATGAATGAATAAATAAATAAATAAATGCAGGCTAGAACAGTTCATCCAGCTTCTGTTAGAGCCCTACACATATCTGGTCATACCTGATTCAGTCAGCTGCCTTAGGTTCCTCCAGGTGCTGTTGTTTACAATGTGGCTATTTAGTTCTCAAAGCCCAGAACTAACATGAGTGTTTCCAGTGACTGAAGAGGATGGGATACTTTATTATCTATCATACTTACCATAAGTCTAGCATAATGTGGCTGATTTTATGCAGTTTATAGGATAGGGAGATGATCGTGAGTGAAAGTGATGTACTCTCGCTCCAACATTCACTTTGTCTCAGAGCTAAAGTGTGGTCACTGAAAAAAAAAAAATCACTCCTTTTTTTTTCCTCCTCTGCAAACCTGAAGGTAGCCCTGCTCGGAAATAGGATTCTCTGTAGAATCTACGGGTTGCTAAGTGGTTCCATAGCTGGAGGAATAGCATTCCTCTGCTTCTACTTCCAGAGCCTGAGAAGGTGCGTTGAAAGTTGGCCACAGGTCCATATGATTCTCCTACACTTGCAGAGAAAGGGGACTTGAAGCTACGTGCCTTCAAAAAGAAGGGAGAACTGCCTATAAATTATATCTCAGCAAACTTGATTCTTACAAAAGATGGCGGTAAAATTCACCAAGTGCCCAAAAGAATCCAGTTAACTTGTCACACCCATAGGCGCAGGTGTCTCTGTCTAGTGGTTTTCAAGGGCAGAAAATCTTCCTTGCTGGGCGGGCAGGTCCGAGCCCCGCCCGTCGGCGCCCCGCCCACTCGGAGATGACGACCCAGGCGGCTGCGTGGCCCCGGCGCGGTTCAGTCGGTCGCCGCCTCCCCCGCAGCGTTGCTCAGCGCCTCCGCTCTGCGCCTCAGCTCAGCCGGCGGCTCCGCTGGGGCTCGATCTCGGCCGCTTCCTCTGCCTCTCCCGGCGCCGGCCGCGGGGCTCTCTCGCCTCCGCCGCCCGTGGAAGGAGGGAAGGTGGGCGACGCCGAGCGGCTTCTCCGGGACAGAGGTCCAGTCCCTCTCGGCGGGAGACAGGCGCCCGTTCTGCTTCGCGGCCGCCGGTTGCTTCGGACGCCGCTCCGCGCCTCCCCGGGAACTGCCCCGGCTCGGGGTCGCGATGGAGCCCACGGCCGCCACCACGCTCACGGGGCGCTCGCGGCCCCTGTTGCTGCCGTTTCTCCTGCGGCTGCTGCGCGGGATCGCGGCGGCGCCGGCCGGGTGGGTCGTGGGCGCGCCGCGCGGCGGAGCGGAGACAGGTGAGTCCCGGGAACTTGGGAAGCTTGTCGCCGGCGTGGGCCGCCACCCCCCACCCCACCCCCGCCAAGTCGCGGCCGCCCGCGGGCTCCTTGCCCGCTCCGCGGAGTCCGCCGCCGGGACTTTGCCGCCCTGTGGAAAAGAGGAACCTGGGCGACCACGGACTGCCCGGCTCTGGGCGCTGGAGCGGGGGAGGGGGGGGGGACAGGCCGCCGCGGGGAGTCCGCTGTCGCCCCCGCCCCCGCCTGCCCCCTCGGGGAGCGGGAGCCCAGCCCTGGAGCCCCGGGCTGCGTTCAGGACAGGGCGATCGCGCAGGGCCGGGACCCCGCACACCCCCGCGACTCTGGCACTGAAGCAACTTCTCCAGGAGTCACCACCCCCGCCCCTCCAGAGCTCCCCCTGGATATACTTTGTGGACCTTTTAGGGTTTTTCTGTTTGGGGCGTTTTTCGTTTGTTTTGCTTCTATTTTATATCATTCTGACTTATGCATTTCTCTGAGCCTTGTGATCCCTTCCTCTAGTCTCTGCTCAGAAAATTCTTGATAATCTAGTCAGTGCAACAGGGGACAGGCCTTTCTTCACTTTACCTGGACTCATCCTTAGAGCTCATTAGGGCCATCTTCTGGGCCCTGTGGAATCCTGTGACCCATGGTCTTGAACTCTCCCTTCTCTGACTTTGGATTCTATCCTCACTGTCCCTACCCTGCCCCAGCTCCTCAGGAGCAGCCCCCGCCCTGCCTCTCATCTTCCACAGGACACTGGCCTGTGTCCTGACAGTCCTGTGACATGCAGGCCTCCTCTGCTATGGCCAGGCTGGCCTGTGCGTGCACTGGGTAGAGTGACTGATGCAGCCTTTGGCCTGGTAGGTGTGGGTTCCCATCTGGGGATATGTGGCTTCCTGCTAGGCAGAGGTATCCTGATCCTATCCCAAAAGGGGAAGGACGCCAGCCTCTACACTAGGGTGAGCCCCTGTGCAGGAACAGTCCTTGCTCTGTCTTGCACACATTCTATTACTGTCACCTGGATGGCAGCGGGGTGCCCGCAGCTCTTTTTCTTCCAGCACCAACCTCCACCTGTGTTTTTCCTTCCCAGACGCTCTCTTGCTTTCCTACAATTTCTCCATCACACCTCAGGCCAGGCCCGGACAACCGTGGTGTGAGATTCAAGGCCAGGTCAATGGAAACGAGTTTCTTCATTATGCCTGTGGGAGCAGGCGGGTCAGACCCTTTGGTCCTTGGGGGATGAAGCTGAAGGACACAGCATTTTGGAACACACAGATGGAACCTCTGGAAGACCTGGGGGAAGAGCTCAGAAAGAAACTGCTGGACATCAAAGCAGAGAATTTCACTGAGAGCAGTAAGTCCGAAGGCCCAGGGCAGAAGGAGAACACTTTGGCAGGGCTGGGGAGCTATGGTGTTCCTGTAAAATTTCCAAGTGGGTCCCAGCAGCCAGGGCAGACAAGGAGGCCAGAGCAGGACTCGCAGGGCCTAAGGGGAGCTGAGGCGTGTGCAGTGGGTGGGGCAAAGGATTGGTCAGGTCCAGAGGCTGACCTGTTTCCCCTGCTGGGGGCGGGGGCAGGTTCTGTCACCCTGCAGGGCTGGCTCATGTGTGAGCGTGGGGCCGACGGACACACCAGAGGATCCTGGAGGTTTGTCTTCAATGAGCAGTTAACCTGCCTCTTTGACCCGGAGAAAAGAAAGTGGATACAGTTTCCTCCTGGAGGCCAACAGGTTAAGGACATGTTGGACAGTGACAGAGAGCTGACCGAGCTCCTCGTGAAGATCGCAAATGGAGACTGTAAGAGATGGCTCCAGAAACTGCGGGAGCACAGCCATGAGACGCAGGAGACCACAGGTAACTAGAAGACTGGATGGAGTGCTGGTCCTCTTGAAGAGATTGGCCAACCCCACCATACTGTGTGTGTGTGTGTGTGTGTGTGTGTGTGTGTGTGTGTGTGTGTGTGTGTGTAATGATGCATACATGATGAGTTGTTCTTAGGAGTACAAGGGCCACTAGTATGTTCTAGTATCCTTCCTTTCCCTGCTCACCTACTGGCATCTCTCCCTACTGCACATACCTTTGGTTCTCTCTCTGTGGATTTCTTGCTGGCCCCAACCTGAAAGCCTCATTCTGTTTCCAGAGATTTACTTCTTACTGTTCCCTTTTCTGAGTCTCATTGTTGTTTTTTGTTTCCCCTGGTCTCTTTCTCAAAATCCTTCAGTGCCAGGTGAAATGTCAGCTCCTGATAAGATGTCTCTGTCACCATCCATACGTGTCCCCTCCTCTTCTGTCACAGCAGGAGTCTATACGGAAAGCCTTGCTTCCCCCATTAGCTATATGATCTGCATGAACCGTCCCCCCCCCCATCCCCAGGATGAGTCACAGCGGCTGCCACAAACAGGGCAGAAGGAGGACATCTGGGCTGTAGGATTACGTGGGGGCAGCAGCAGCTAAAGACTCATGCCCCCAGTTTGGGGCCCCTAATCAGGGCTCTCACTACTGTGTTTCTATTTCAGGAGCACCGGCCACAACCCTGCATGGACCTCTGGTCAAAAGCGCAGCCGTCAGACCGATCACTTCCGTCCTCCTTGTGGTCCTCACGCACTTAGTCCTCCTTGTTGTCCAAGGCATAGTCCTTTGAGTAACAGGTACTGTGGGCATAACTGAGTCAGAAGTGAGAGGCAGATGGCCCGAGGTGAGCGCAGAGAAAGGTGAATGGCCAGCCCTTGTCCTATCACCTGAACCTTCTCACGTGAACATGAGACCAGATGCGTTGGACTGTATTAGCTTCTCCCAAGAAAGAGACTCATCAGGAGCTGTTGATGTAGAGGTTGAGGCAGATAATTATTATAAGGGATTGGCTCACGACTAGAGCTGAAGAACCAGGGAAGCCGGTGGTGGGGTTTCCAGCGCAAACCCGAAGGCCCGAGAATCAGGGCATCTGTGGTGTAAGTCTAGGTCCTGGTCCAAAGAACCAAACACCAGGAGTGCTAATGACCAATGCTGAGGGCAGGAGAAGGATGGCCCAGCCAAACTGAGAGCAAAGTCACCTTTCCTCCGCCGTTTGTTCCATTCAGGCCCTCGTGGATTTGATGAGGACAGTCTCCTTTACTCAGTCTACTGATTCAAATGCTCATGTCTTCCAGAAACACTCTCTAGACAGACCCAGAAAGAATGTTTTCCCAGCTCTTGGGGGGTGTCCCTTGGCCCATCAAGTTGACCCATAAAAGGAGCCAGGACCAAGTTCTCACATGCTTGATAGCTGTTACCTGGGCAAACTTATCCTTGAGCTCTGCTAGTGCCTCGTTAAGGCTGGTGCGAAAGCACAGGGCTCCCCTGCCCCTGACCCCAAAGTTTGCATCCTGTTTTTGCTAAAGGGATTGAGCAAAATCAGGCCTGGCTGAGACCAACTTTTCACCTGGGAGGGGCCCGAGTGAAGGCTGGTGTGCAGACAGTAGGAGCACCGGACATGGGCAACCCTCTGGCTTGGGGGAGAGCCGCAGGTGGCTGCACGTGATGTGTCCTAGGGATGGGGGACCTCTCCATGCTGTGTCCAGGAGAGGGGCCCGTGTCTGAACCAAAGAAGAGGGGTGGGAAGGCCGTTGCTCACCCAACCAAAGGCTGGCTTGCAGGGCTCTGCTCCCATGCTACTCGGCTTGGGTGGTGGCAGCTAACCAGAGGGCCCATGGGAGAGGCTCTCCAGGATGAGATTCGAAGGCCAGAGCTCCAGGGTCCCCTGGGATACCTGGCTCAGCCCTGGTGTGCTCAGAACCTGGCAGCTAGCCTCCTGCAGAGCCCAGAGACCCAGCCAGCTGAACTGCTCCCGCCTTGAGCAGAGGTGCCTCAGAGTGCCTCAGGAGGGGGCACTGAGCTGCTGTTAGAAGGGGATGCTGTCACCTGACCGGAAAAGGAAAGGGTGTGGCAGGGCAAGGACAGTCACGCTCAGACCTTGTGTTCAGCTACCAAGGGGAGGAGAGGCTGAAGACAAAGGAAGATGGTTCTTTGCCTATAATCTTCCCCAAGGCTACAGGAACCAGGATCCAGGTCCCTTTCTGGGGAGGGCTCCCAGCCACGCTCTTAGGCCTTCTCACCTGGCCAGAGGGGGGCCAGGATCTATGTCATGGGAACAGAGGAATCATTGGTGGCTTTAGTCTTGAGCCTAGGTGTTGAGTAGTAGGGCCTGGATCTGACTGTTTTGTGGTAATGAGGGAAGGGTTTGGTCAGGCTGCTGGACCCAGGGGTTGGGTGTCCCAGGTTAGGGGTGGGGGTAGTGTAGGGTGATACTTGACCCTCGGTATGAGCTGGGCTTTGAGCCAGGCAGTAACTCGGGAGGGAGAAGCCCAAGAAGACTGACCCAAGATTTTCTCAGCCACTGGAACAAGCTCCTGTTTCTCTTTTAGAGGCTGAAGTTGCTAAGGAAGGCCTGAGGATCTGCTCTCCTGCACCCGCTCTCCCTTCTGATGAGTGGCTTCTACCTGCTGTCCATGTCCACCGATGGGACCTTCGATCCCTATGGCGAAGGCAGAATCCTCCAGTCCTCCAGGAGATCGTGATTATGGTGGAGATGGAGTATTTCCCTGCCTTCATTCTCGGTCATGATGACCCACCTCTGCACTTTTTCTTAACACGGATGTTCTGGTGCTAACTGTTGTGATTCCTGTACTTGGCCTTCTAACTGCCTGGACGAGACTTCTGAACAAGGAGAATATTTCCCAAGTTCTCCTTCGGTGTTGGAAATCAGACACTCGTCAATATCATGAGCTACTCATTGCTGAAAGAATAGTGTGTGAAAGTGGAGAATCTCAGGGCTTCTTTCTTCTGCCACTCAGATCTATTGACTAGGACAAGATTGTATTGATGATAGTTTCCTTTAGTAATTTATCCTTTGAATAGGTATTTAAGTAAAATATTAAATAAAGGTTACATTATTTCAGAAGTTTACATTATGACGCAGTGGGTAGAAATGGCATTCAGTCTCTCTGAAACCACCTCTCAAGTAGTCATCTGTCAGTGTCAGACATGATCCTGACATTCCGGATGCAGAGAAAATTCTGGAAATCAAGCAATGCGATTAGGATTTCCCCAGACCAGACATCTCCAGTAGTGACTCTCCTTTGATTCCTCCCCTCCGACTCACCTCCTTCAAGGCACAGTGAGTCTTTAAGAAGGAAACAGATCTGCTTCTAAAAGTTGAGATGCCCTTCAACAGATGAATGGATAAAGAAGATGTGGTCCATATACATAATGGAGTATTACTCAGCGGTCAGAAAGGATGAGTGCCCAACTTTTGCATCAACATGGACAAGACTGGAGGAGATTATGCTGAGTGAAACAAGTCATGCAGAGAGAGTCAATTATCATATGGTTTCACTTACTTGTGGAGCATAAGGAATACTTTGGAGAACATTAGGAGAAGGAAGGGAAAAATGAAGGGAGGCGGTAATCGGAGGGGGAGATGAACCACGGGAGACTGTGGACTCTGACAAACTGAGAGTTTTAGAGGGGGAGGGTGGGAGGGATGGGTGAGCCTGGTGGTGGGTATTAAGGAGGGCACGTATCGTGTGGAGCACTGGGTGATAAATGCATACAGTGAATCATGGAACACTAATGATGTGCTACACGGTGACTAACATAACAATACAAAATAGTAATAATAAAAAAATTGTTTCATCATGGACAAAGGATCAGTATCCAGAATATATAAGGGGCTCCTGCAAACACATTGGAACAAGTCTGGTTCTCCAAAGCTGCAGTACATGGCAAATAAGCCTATGAAAAGATTGAAACTCTCACAAATAATCAAGAAAACTCTACTTGGAAGGACAATGGGAATGGAAAAAGGTGGTAAAAGGTACAAACTTGCAGGTATGAGACTCATAAAGTCTGGGGATTGATGTGCAGCAGAGTCACAATAGCTAATATTACGGAACTGTGTATTTGTTTTTATCTTTTTTTGAAACACAAATATCTATTAGTTTAATATATTAAAAATTCAAATTCTATCCAGCCAACTTAAAATATTATATTATATAACCTGAGCATATGAAAGGGGGAAAAAAGCCACTGATTGGAAACTGAATCTTACCCAGAACATTCAAGAGGCAACTTTTTGTTCTTTCATATAATTCCAAGATTAACTAAGTCGCGCCAGAACAATTTCCTAAAACGCACCATCTTTTATTACGACAAATCTTTAATGTCACGTTGCTTAAAATTTTCATTAAACTTTTACTTACCAAATTTAGCCTAAAATTGGAAGCCAATTCCTCTCACATTTACATAATTCAGGTCCATTAGTGGCTTAATAAATACGGTATCTTGTTTACTGACTGGCATGAGAAAATCTGATTTTTTTTACTGGAAGCCATTATTGGGGCACCTGGGTGGCTCAGTCCAGTAAGTATGTGCCTTCTGCTCAGGTGAGGAGCCCAGGATGCTGAGAGACAAGGCTCCCCTTGTGGCCTCTGCCTGCCTCGTTCTTAGTGCTCAGGAACCAACCCCACCCCACCCCCCGTCACCCCCCGCATCACCCCTACCCCATTGTTCTCTCTCTCCTTCTCTCTCTCAAATAAAAAATATGGAACAGTCATTGAGTTTCTCTGAGTTGCTAGGTCCAGTAACACTGGTATAAAAGCCATGGGCTCCTGGGACGGGGCAAAGCCCAGGACCACCCACAGGCAGCAACATGCTCAGCTCTCCCTCGAGGAGGCAGAGCACACAGCTCTCCTTGGGTGGTGGCAGGTAAGACAGAGGGCCCATGGGAGAGACTCTCCAGGATGAGATTCGAAGGCCAGAGCTCCAGGGTCCCCTGGGATACTTGGTTCAGCCCTGGTGCTCTCAGAACCTGGCAGCTAGGCTCCTGCAGAGCCCAGAGCCCCAGCCCGCTCAAATGCCCCTGCCTTGAGCAGAGGTGCCTCAGAGTGCCTCAGGAGGGGACATTGAGCTGCTGTTAGAATGGGATGCTGTCTCCTGACCGGACCAGGAAAGGGTGTGGCAGGGCAAGGACAGTCACACTCAGACCTTGTGTTCAGCTACCAAGGTGAGGAGAGGCTGAAGACAAGGGAACACAGATTTGTGTCTAAAAGCCTCCCCAGGGATCCAGAAACCAGGATCCGGGTCCCTCTCTTTGGGTAGGCCTCCCAGCCCCTCCTTTATGGCTTCTGATCCAAAGGGTGGATCAAGATCTAATTAAAGGGAACAGATGATTCATTCCCAGTTTTACTCTTTTTGTATTTTAAGATTTTATTTATTTATTTGACAGATGCCCAGCAAAAGAGGGAACACAAGCAGGGGGAGTGGGAGAGGGAGAAGGAGAAGCAGGCTTCTCATTAAGCAGAGACCCCGAAGAGATGTGCGCCTCAATCCCAGGACCCTGGAATCATGACCCGAGGAGAAGGCAGACGCTTAAGGACTGAGCCACCCAGACACCCCCCTGGTTTTAGTCTTGAGCCCCACTTTTTGGTAGGGGGCCTGGAGCTGAATCTGTCTTGTGCTAATGAGGGAAGAGTGTGTTCAGGCTCTGGATCCAGGGGTTGGGGTGCTGTGGGGGGGGATGCTGGGCCATCAGTGAGGACAGGTCTTTGAGAAAGGGAGTGACTGTGGGGTGGGGAGGGCAGTAGGACTGATCCAGGATTTCCTCAGCCACTTGAACAAGCTCCTGTCTGTCTTTCAGAGGCTGAGGTTGCTACAAGGAGCCCCTGGGATGTGCTCTCCTGCACCCACTGTCCCTCCTGGGGGGTGGTCTTTCCAACATCTGCTGTTCACCTTAACCAACGGGAGCTTTGACCCGTAGGTAGGGTGGAGGGAGAACCCTCCAGATCACCATGATTGTGGAGGAGATGGAACATTTCATTGCCTTCATTCTTGGTCATGATAATCCACCTCCGCACTCTTTCATAACATTAACACTGTCTTCTGTTGGTGCTGACTGCTGGAATCCCAACAGTTTGCCTTCTAACTGCTTAAACAAGAATTTTTTTTTTTTAAGAGAAGAGAGCTAAGGTGGTAGAATAGTGGGAGGACCAAGGCTTCCTTCATCCCTCAAACACAGCTAGATAAACATCAAATCATCCTGAACACCCAAGACAGCGATCTGAGGATGGACAGAACAAACTACACAATGAGGGGGAGAAAAGAGGCCACGTCATCATGGAAGGTAGGGGTTGCGGAGGTGTGATTTGGGGGAGAAGGGTACTGCAGGTGCTGCAGAGGGGAAGGGGCCCTGGTCGTGGAGCAAAGTGATAGAAAGACAGAGGGAGACTGCATCTGCCTGCTATTCTGTCTGCCTGTGCTCGCTCGCTCTCCTCTCTCTCTGACAAATAAATAAAATCTTTAAAAAAAAAAAGAAAAGAAAAGAAATGAAAAGAAAGACAGAGGGAGAGAGGAGCGCACAGGGGACCACACAAGGCAAACACTTCCCCAAAGCCATGGACTGGGAAAATGAGATGGGTTGATGAGAGTTTTGACAACAACCAGCAGAGCTCAAAGACTGGAGTTTCAGAAGTCTGCGGTGTGGGCTGTGTGGAGTCTGGCAGGCATAGCAGCTGTCCTGTGGAGAAGGAGGGCGGACAGCCTGGGAGCTGAGAGCCTGATCTGAGGTTCCCTTGGGATGCGCTGGGAAACAGGGTTCTTGTTTCTTAGGGAGCATCTGGGAGAGGTGGCATTGCCTCTGAGGGGACAGAAGAACCAGTGGACCCCATCGCGTTTCCCCCTCACCCAACTCCTTAGCATAGCAGCAGAGACACCTCCTGAGGGTGGCTAACCTTGATGCTGGCTTTTGGCTGCACTCTACTCCAAACTCCAAGCTCCTTTTCCTTGGTGTGGCTTCTCTCTGGGAGAAAGCTTCATCAGTCCCAACATGGGAGACCTTCCTGCAAAGGATCAGTAGGGGTCCTGGCCACACCAGGTTCCTAAAGTTTGTAGACTTGGAACAAAGCCAGTGTGCCTGGCATAGAGCACAGGTGCACTGCGTTGCGGGGGAGGGCGGTGGAGTGGGGGGTGGGTGGCAGACGGCCTGGACACAGGGTGAAGGCAGGGATCTGAAGCGAGTACCGGGTGTGATATTCTTACTCTGGACTCACTTGTGAGGCCCCACAGAAGGGGAGAGAGGATGCTTAATTTAGCCTAAGGATGTGGGATGGTTAATTTTGCCTGTCCACTTGGAGAATATTTTGGATAAAATTGACATTTAAATGGGTGAGCTTCAAGTAAAGGAGAATGTCCTTCAGAACACTGCCGGGCCTTGTCAAATCAGTGGAAGGCCTGAAAAGAACAAGAATGACCCCCCGCAAAGACCGGGGAGCTCTCCCACAGACTGCCTTCAGACTCCATCTGCACCGCGCTGAGTCTCAGGATGGCTTCAGGATGTGGAGTTGACGGCTTCCACAGGCACATGAATGAGTAAATCTCTCATCATCTCTCTGCCTGTGTGCATGTCATACTGCTTCTATTTTCTGGGGAAGTCTGACTGAAACAGGTGGGTGAGGAAGACTTAATGGCAGGTGATATTTGTGCCCGGCTTTCACAGGATGCAGGCTGTTGGCCCATGTGATCCAAACTTCCTAACAGAGGAAGGTTCTAGAACAGAAAGCCTGGAGGCTGATGGTGAGAACCTTAGGGTTTTGGAGAGGAAGAGATTTCAGGAGGTGAAATGGACCAGGGAAGTTGTGTGGGAAATCCCTTAGCAGCCATGAAGGATTCAAGCAGGAAAATCATTGGGAACGCATTGTCCACAGAAGGCTCAGAGGGTGATCTAATCTCCAAGGAGCTTGGATTCAGGTGACTGCCATCTCCTACACCAAAGTGAGGGTCAGGGTCTCTAGAGACTAAGGGTGCGTGCCTCCCAATTCCAGTCCTCAGCTGCTCTCCTCTCTCGAAAGGCCTGGGGTGACCATGCTGATGAGGGACAGGAGGGAGAGGCTGCCCAAGGCTGGAGCACAGAGAGGGAGAAGGGAACAAAGAGGGAGGACCTGACTTAAAAATGACCAGGAGCTGTTTGGAGACATTTAACTTGTCACGTCAAATTCTGAAACTGATGTATTTCTTGTGTCCTCATTTTTCAGAACCATACACATTTTTGAAGCAAGCCTAAACTTCTTAAGACATTGTGAGTCTTGTAGCGAACACCTTTTTTCCTGAACCATATGACAGAGGTGTCACACTGATGTCCTCCCAGTTTTTGTGATGTCTGATGCCAACATTTTAGCATATAGTTTCCCCACACTGGGACATTCCCCTGGGTCACCACAGGATCATCTCCTAGTAGGTCTCATGGTACCTGAGGGCCTCCTTGTCCTCAGGCTCTGCTTTGAGTTGTTCCAGCAGTGTCCAATATGGCCAAAGAGATCAATGGACATGGGCATTTTCCATTTCCTGGATGTGCTGAAGATGGGGGTTAGAGTGTTTTATTTGCCTTTCTGGTGGGTTGGTTTCATCTGTAAAGGTAGGTGAAGAGATTCAGATGTAGGAGGCCACTGGGAGTGTAAGTTGTCCAGAAGCTCTCAACATATACTTGAAAGCTTTGTTCAGCTGGTGTTTTAACCCATTTCTGTGTCATTTTTTTAGCGTAGTTCAGATTATTTAGTCTTAGAGAGAAACAGAAATCTCCTAACACACTGTATATATTGTACATCAGTTGGATATCCTATGGCTAATTTTTTGCTATGACACATAGCACGGCGGTAAACAATCCTACATCTCTATTGCTTTTTGGTCCCCATGTGTTTCCAGCCTTGAATTATCACTGGGATTGCCATGCAGTGGGATGAAAACACCAACCACCATCCGGATAGGGTGAACCATAGGGCAAAAGAGTGATTCCATTTAAACTCCTACCAACACACAAGAGAATTCTTGTTATTCCATTTCCTGTCCACCACTTCCTATAATGCTCTTTAAAATGTGGTCAGTTTGATGCACGTATAAAGCAAGCCAGTTGTTCTTCGTGTTACCTTGATTACTTGGGATGTGTTCAGCGATTTCATAGGCTGATTCACTGTCGGTGACTTGCTTTAAGCATTTGCACAGATCTCCGGAGAACCATATTTATACTTATTTATTTGCAGGAGCTCTTTGTATATACTGGATACCAATCCTTTGCTCATGAGGAAATAAGTCAACTGTTAGAAGCAGATCTGTTTCTGCTGTGAAGGCTCACTGTGCACTGAAGGAGGATGATAGGAAAGTCAGTGCTGTAGGTAAGGGACCTAGGGAAATCAGGAAGATTCTCCACTGCTTCATTCCCAGAATATCTGTTAAACTCCGAAGTGTCAGGATCATGTCTGAGACTGACAGATGACTGCCTGAAAGTTGATTTCCAAGCCATCCATAAATTGTATCTCCACAAGAAATCTAGCAGAATCACACTTATTTTAACCTGATACAGTAGAGGAAGAAAAAAAATTCCCTGAGTTCTTACGGGATATAAAACAAATTCCATTGCAGAAATGTCTGTTCATGTCCTCTGCCCATTTCTTGATTGGATTATTTGTTCTTTGGGTGTTGAGTTTGCTAAGTTCTTTATAGATTTTGGACACTAGCCCTTTATCTGATATGTCATTTGCAAATATCTTCTCCCATTCTGTCAGTTGTCTTTTGGTTTTGTTCACTGTTTCCTTTGCTGTGCAAAAGCTTTTGATCTTGATAAAATCCCAATAGTTCATTTTTGCCCTTGCTTCCCTTGCCTTTGGTGATGTTCCTAGGAAGATGTTGCTGCGGCTGAGGTCGAAGAGGTTGCTGCCTGTGTTCTCCTCGTGGATTTTGATGGATTCCTTTCTCACATTGAGATCCTTCATCCATTTTGAGTCTATTTTCGTGTGTGGTGTAAGGAAATGATCCAATTTCATTTTTCTGCATGTGGCTGTCCAATTTTCCCAACACCATTTATTGAAGAGGCTGTCTTTTTTCCATTGGACATTCTTTCCTGCTTTGTCGAAGATGAGTTGACCATAGACTTGAGGGTCTATTTCTGGGCTCTCTATTCTGTTCCATTGATCTATGTGTCTGTTTTTGTGCCAGTACCATGCTGTCTTGATGATGACAGCTTTGTAATAGAGCTTGAAGTCCGGAATTGGGATGCCACCAACTTTGGCTTTCTTTTTCAATATTCCTTTGGCTATTCGAGGTCTTTTCTGGTTCCATATAAATTTTAGGATTATTTGTTCCATTTCTTTGAAAAAAAAAATGGATGGTACTTTGATAGGAATTGCATTAAATGTGTAGATTGCTTTAGGTAGCATAGACATTTTCACAATATTTATTCTTCCAATCCAGGAGCATGGAACATTTTTCCATTTCTTTGTGTCTTCCTCAATTTCTTTCATGAGTACTTTATAGTTTTCTGTGTATAGATTCTTAGTCTCTTTGGTTAGGTTTATTCCTAGGTATCTTATAGTTTTGGGTGCAATTGTAAATGGGATGGACTCCTTAATTTCTATTTCTTCTGTCTTGTTGTTGGTGTAGAGAAATGCAACTGATTTCTGTGCATTGATTTTATATCTGACACTTTACTGAATTCTTGTACAAGTTCAAGCAGTTTTGGAGTGGAGTCTTTTGGGTTTTCCACATATAGTATCATATCATCTGCGAAGAGTGATAGTTTGACTTCTTCTTTGCCAATTTGGATGCCTTTAATTTCCTTTTGTTGTCTGATTGCTGAGGCTAGGACTTCTAGTACTATGTTGAATAGCAGTGGTGATAACGGACATCCCTGCTGTGTTCCTGACCTTAGCGGAAAAGCTTTCAGGTTTTCTCCATTGAGAGTGAGATTTGCGGTGGTTTTTTCACAGATGGCTTTGATAATATTGAGGTATGTGCCCTCTATCCCTACACTTTGAAGAGTTTTGATCAGGAAGGGATGCTGTACTTTGTCAAATGCTTTTTCAGCATCTATGGAGAGGATCATATGGTTCTGCAAAGAAGACATCCAGATGGCCAGCAGACACATGAAAAAGTGCTCCATATCACTCGGCATCAGGGAAATTCAAATCAAAACCACAATGAGATATCACCTCACACCAGTCAGAATGGCTAAAATTAACAAGTCAGGAAATGACAGATACTGGCGAGGATGCGGAGAAAGGGGAACCCTCCTACACTGTTGGTGGGAATGCAAGCTGGTGCAACCACTCTGGAAAACAGCATGGAGGTTCCTCAAAATGTTGAAAATAGAACTACCCTATGACCCAGCAATTGCACTGCTGGGTATTTACCCTAAAGATACAAACGTGGTGATCCGAAGGGGCACGTGCACCCGAATGTTTATAGCAGCAATGTCTACAATAGCCAAACTATGGAAAGAACCTAGATGTCCATCAACAGACGAATGGATAAAGAAGATGTGGTATATATACACAATGGAATACTATGCAGCCATCAAAAGAAATGAAATCTTGCCATTTGCGATGACGTGGATGGAACTAGAGGGTATCATGCTTAGCGAAATAAGTCAATCGGAGAAAGACAACTATCATATGATCTCCCTGATATGAGGGAGAGGAGATGCAACATGGGGGGTTGAGGGGGTAGGAGAAGAATAAATGAAACAAGATGGGATTGGGAGGGAGAGAAACCATAAGTGACTCTTAATCTCACAAAACAAACTGAGGGTTGATGGGGGGAGGGGGCTGGGAGAGGGGGGGTGGGGTTATGGATATTGGGGAGGGTATGTGCTATGGTGAGTGCTGTGAAGTGTGTAAACCTGGCGATTCGCAGACCTGTACCCTGGGGATAAAAATATATGTTTATAAAATAAAAAAAAAATTCCAGATGAATTAGTCTTTTATAAGAGATATGCTTCTTTCAATATATGTAGATGGAAATAAATTGCTGAAGACAATAATCACATTATAGATATTTCTTAAAGATTTTTTTTTATTTACTCATTTTTGAGAGAGAGAGAGAAAGCGTGCCTGAGCAAGAGCAGCAGAAGGGCAGAGGGGGAAACAAACGCCCTGCTGAGCAGGCAGCCAGATGCAGGACTCCCCCCAGGACCTGAAGATCAAGTCCTGAGCTGAAAGCAGATGCCCCAGGAACTTAGCCACCCAGGCCCGGGAAAATAATCACTTATAAAATATCCCATTTACGGGCGCCTGGGTGGCTCAGTGGGTTAAGCCTCTGCCTTCAGCTCAGGTCATGATCTCAGGGTCCTGGGATTGAGGCCCGCATCGGGCTCTCTGCTCAGCGGGGAGCCTGCTTCCCTCTCTCTCTCTCTCTCTGCCTGCCTCTCTGTCTACTTGTGATCTCTCTCTGTCAAATAAATAAATAAAATCTTTAAAAAAATAATAATAAAAAAATAAAATATCCCATTTAGAAGTCAATGAGGTTAATGGGTTGATTTTAAGGAAAGTAAAAGACACTTAATAAAGTTGTTAGAAAAGATTTAAAGTCAGTGAGGACACAGAAAATGTCTCTGAAGTTCTAGAGCTTCAAACAGTATCTTTTTGGCGATACTGTCTGCAAGGACATGGTCCTCTCAAGGACAGAAGGATCCGATATTGCACTACCAGAGGACAACACAGAAAAAGTTTTTGTTGAGATTCTTCAGTCCAGCATTTAAACATTTCAGTGCAGGAATTCCATCACTTAGCACTGAGAGAAAACAGCATAGAATGTGCCAGTGGAAAGTGCTGAACAGGAGAGGCACGAAATCAAGAAGGGACATGGGAGGTTCCCTGTCCTGCAACAGGTGGTCGGGCGGAGGTTCTGGATTTGTAAACTTGGAAGTTCTATTGGTCTAATGATGAACAGCAGGTCATCCAAAGGCAGCTGGCCCAGAGGCAGAGTCGCTGCGCTGGTCCCTATGATAAAGGGCTTCTTGGTAGCCTTGAACCAGGAATGGCACCAGCCTCAGCCAGGCTTCCCACTGTTGCACAGAGAACTGGCCTCCTTCTAGTCCCATCATGCATGGTCTCTACTGGGCATTTGCTGCCTTACATGTGAAGACCCAAGCCACGACTGGGGAAAACAGCACTACTGTCCAGCCCTTTGAGTTGGTCTGCAGAGACCTTCCCACTCCCTCTACCTGGGATGAGACCCTGGACCCTCTCCTTATAACTGCCCAGATGGAGTCCCCTTCTCCTTTAGATGTCCCATGGAGCTGCCATGCTGCTCTTACTCAAAGGGGAGTACGGCCCATGCTGTGTGTCCCCGCTGTCCCCACACCACCCACCCTGGGCCCAAATTGACCCTTTCTCTCCAATGGAGAACCCGGTCAGAGCCAGGACTGACTTCCCTCAATCCATTTAGCACCAACATGCCTTAAGTCAAGGTGTGGGACCCTCGCCTTTCCCAGAGGCCTTCACAGTGAGTGAGGCCATATCAGAGCTCAGTGCTGAGTTTGTCCAGGCTGTTGCCAACACGTGATATAAGATCTCACTCATCTGTTCCCACTGCCCTGTGAGAAGGTTCAGGCAGTGGGCAGGGGTGAGGCTGGGATTTACCATTCCCTGTGCTCACACCAGGCCATCTGCCCCTCCCTTCCCTCTCAAACTGCTCTCACTACCTGTCCTTCTAAAGAAGTTCCACACAGAGTGTCAATTTTTGATGATTATGCAAATTATGATGACAATGAGGACGACAACGATGACGATAACGACAACGTCGAGGCTCACAATGACCATGCAGATGTTCCTGGTCTGGGCCACATCTGGCTGCGTTGCTGGTGGCGCTGAATGAAACCCCAAGAATCAGAGGCCCACTTGGGACCCCAAACGGGGGGAGGCTTCCTCAGCTCCTGCTGGCCCAGGTCCATCCTCCCAGGCAGACGGTGTCTGTCACTGTTCTTGTGGCAGCTGCTGTGACCAGTCCTGATGTTGGGAAGTGAGGAGGGGATGCGCCCTGTCCCTCAGGGGCTCCTCAGGCCAAAAGGGGAAGCAGGGTTTGCAATATAAGCAGTCGCTCCTGCTGTGACAGACAGGAGGTGATGCAGGGTAAAGATGGTGACAGCGACTACCTCTCAGGTGGCACTGAAGGAAGGATTCCCATCAATACACCAGTTGACATGGAAACAACAATTATTCTCAGAAACGGGGGTCAGTAAGAACACCATCTTTGGAAACAGACTGATGATCCCCTGATTGGGGCAGCAAGAAATCCAAGAAATACCTGAGCACAAGGTGTGTGCAGTGATGAAAAAATCCGGGAGGTGGGAAGGGAAAGGAAGGATTCTAGAACATTCCCGTGGCCATTAAAATTCCAGAAAGAATTTGCCATGGATGGATGAATTTCTCTCTCTCCCTCAGACATGCATACACACACACACACACACACACACACACACACCACACTGTGGGGTAGGTCAAGTTCATTTCAAGAGAACCAGCACTCCATCCAGTCTTCTGAGTTACCTGTGGTCGCCTGCATTTCATCGCAGGGCTCCCATACTTGCTGGAGCCAGCTCTTACAGTCTCCCTTTGACGTCCCCACAAGGAGCTTGGTCAGCTCTTCATCATTGTCCAACATGCCTCTGAACTGTTGGCCTCCCGGAGGAACCATTGTTCTCTGGGTCAAAGAAGTGAGTTAACTGCTCATTGAAGGCGAACCACCAGGATCCTCTGGTGTGTCCGTGGGCCCCACACTCACGCATCAGGCTGCCCTGCATGGTGAGAGAATCTGCCCCCGCCCCACCAGCGGAAACAGGTCAGCCTCTGGTCTTGACCAATCCTTTGCCCCACCCGCTGCGCACTCCTCAGCTCCCCTTCCGCCCTTCTGGTCCTGCTCTGGCCTCCTTTTCTGTCCACGCTACAGGGCCGCATGTTGGGACCCACGTCGAACTTTTACAAGAACACAATAGCTTCCTCAGTCCTGCCAACGTGTTCTCCTCTTGCCCTGGGCCTTCAGACTCACCACTCTTAGTGAAAATGTCCAGCAGTTTCTTTCTGAGCTCTTCCCCTAGGTCTTTCAGAGGTTCCCTCTGTGTCCCCCAAAACGCTGTGTCCTTCAGCTTCGTCCCCAGAGGACCAGCAGGTATAGGAAAGACCTCCTTGCTCCCACAGGTATAGGAAAGAAACTTGTTTTCATTCACTTGGCCTTGAATCTCACACCATGATGGTCCAGGCCTGGGCTGAGATGTGATGGAGAAACTGTAGGAAAGCGAGAGAGCAGCTGCAAAGTGAAAATAGTAGAAGTAGAGGTTGGGGCTGGAAGAAAAAGAACAGCAGGCACCCCTCTGCCATCCAGGTGACAGCAGTGGCATCCCTGTAGGGCTGTGCTGGCAGAGCAAGGACTGTCCCTGCACAGCCCCTCCCCCCCAGCAGTAGAGGCTGCTGCTCTTCCCCTGTTGGGATAGGATCGGGATGTCTCTGCCTGGCAGGAGGCCACATAGCCATTGAAATGTCCCCTGTGTCTATCAGGCTGATACCTAGCATCTCAGCCTTTGACAGAACAGATACAGCAGGAAATGCCAAACATGAAACCAAACACATGTCCTCCAACTGTGCTCATGGACAGGTCTGGAGAACTCTTTACAGCAAAGTCATAAAGAAGGGCACCAGTGTTGTCAAGAAAGTCGGTGACGTCTGTCTGATGGCCAACCTTGGCTGAAGGAGGCGGTGTTGCAGAAATAGGCACCCAGTTGTAAACGGGTGAAAAGTCCCAAAGTAAGAGATTTGAGGTGTAGGTGCCCAACTATCTGAAGCAGGGATGCAGCAATGACTGAAATGATGCTAAGGCTGCAATGCCAGCCAGGCCTGCCCCACAGAAAGCTCTCCATCCCTTAGGCTCATGGAACATGGTGATCCTAGAGGCAAGATAGCCAGATGGCCAACCCAGAAGCTGCTGGATTTAGACAATTAAATCAATGACGAAGTCCTAGGATGGACGGAGAGGAACCTGAAAGCAAACACCCAAGAGAAAGTCTGGATCCTCTGCCTGGGTTCCAGACCTGAGCCCGTTTCCAGAGCTGGAACCCTGTAATAGAAGCAGACGTAAGCTATCCATCAGAAAGGACCCTTCAGGTCAACAGCAATGCAGTGCTTCCTGCTGGCCTTCCGCAAAGGGCCATGTGGTCATTTGCAGGGGTGGGTAGACACTGGGGAGCAGAGACCGTGCAGACATTGTCAGTGGGCCTAGTGTGTGAGTTGACATCGTCCTCAGGGATCCTAGTGTCATCAGGGCCCCTGTCATTGAAATGGCTGGTATTGCAGATAAGGACAAGTCACTTGCCCCAAGTCCTGTTCACAGTGACACCATTGGCTCAGGAACCTGCATAGAGGTCCTTTCCCATTCCCCACATTTGTTACAGGAGTGAAAACTGTTTGTAGTTGAATTACCTGTGGGTTGGGTGCTGAGTGGCAGGGACATTCAAGTCCAATATTCTCACACTGTCTAGTCTTTTCTCCAAACACAATGTTGAAAAAGTATTTTAGAGGCGCCTGGGTGGCTCAGTCACGAGGCATCTCCCTCTGCTCAGCTCATGATTCGGTGGGGCCTGGCATGGAGTCCCCCATCAGGCTCCCTGCTCAGTGGGAAGCCTGCTTCTCCCTCTTCCACTCCTCCTGCTTGTGTTCCCTCTCTTGCTTTCTCTCTCTCTCGGTGTCAAATAAATAAATTCATTAAAAATCGGGATTGGGAGGGAGACAAACCATAAGTGGCTCTTAATCTCACAAAACAAACTGAGGGTTGATGGGGGGCGGGGGGTTGGGAGAGGGGGGTTGGGGTTATGGATATTGGGGAGGGTATGTGCTATGGTGAGTGCTGTGAAGTGTGTAAACCTGGCGATTTGCAGACCTGTACCCCTGGGGATAAAAATATATGTTTATAAAAAATAAAATTAAAAAAAAATCAATCAATCAATAAGTGAATAAATAAATAAATAAAATACAAAAGTATCTTATCCTGGATGCAAGGACAGAGATGAGTACCAACCTTAAAGCCTGTCTCAGGATGCAAGGACATGACGAACCCTATTCGATTTTCATTGAAATGCCAGCCTGGTGCAAAGGTTTTCTGTGTCTATTGAATATTGCATAGGACTCTGTAGTGACAACTCAATGTGCTGTTGTAGCCTACAAGCAGCCACAGACAATCCATGGATGAAGGTGCTATTGGACCTCCTCCTTGGGCCCCAGGACCCTTAGAATCCACACCACAGAACCCTGTGGGAAAAGGGGCTCTGTGCCCTTTGTGACATCCTGATCTGAATATCAGGAAGAGAGCCCTAGTGTTCTGGGGAGCAATGGCACTCACAGGAGAGAAAGTCACACCCTGTAAAAGAGACGGTGGGCATGTATGCTCCTGGGACCTGGAGCGAAGAGGTCTCTGGCCAGAGGACATCAGAGCTGTGCACCCTGAGCTGGGAGGTGCAGGTGAAGCAGCGCCTGGCGTCCCACGGGGAGCGGGAGGGGGTAATCCGCTGCCCGAGCGTGCGGACAAGTCCATCCCACCAGGACTGGTTGACCCCAGTGGGCACCGTGACTCCTGCAGGGAGAACAGGGGGACAGGGCTCGAGGCACGTGGTCATGTGGCGGCCCCCTCCCTGGGAAAGCCCGGAGTCCTGCCTAGAGTCAGGGGCTCCAGGCTTAAGCGGGGCTCCCAGAGGAAGCTGCAGAGACTGTGAAGAACCGCGGATCTCCAGCGCGGCCCTCTCTCCTCCGCTGTGCTCCCCGCCCCCAGAGCCTGGCCCAACTTTGTGAAATTTCCTCTTCTACCTTTGTAGTTCGGTTGCCCACAACCGCCGAACACCATATAGGCAGAAAGCAACCACAGAGAATAACTGAGGAGTCGCGTCATCAGGGGAGAAGAAGGCTCCAGAACCGCTCCGCGGACACCGTTTCTGCTCCCGGGTCTTACCGCTCACTCCCCAACAAACCGCTCCCACGCCGGGTTCCGCCTCTGAACTCAGGGCTGCAGCCTGCTCTAGCACAGACCGGCAGGAAAAACCGGAGCAGGAGGCCAGGATGGACGCTGGAGACCCCAGTCCACCCCAGTCGCCCTGGGAAGCTCCTGGCGGCTCTACTGCACCGGGATCTGTGGTTTCTACAGAAAATTTTCCCTTCGGACCTGACTCCGCCCCGGGACACCCCCCCCCCCCCCCCCCCCGCAGTAGAGCCTAGAACATATCAGTCCTTTCTGGTGAGGCTGGTCTGCTCCTTTTCACCCATTGTCCTGACCACGCTATCTTTCCCATTTTCGTTTCCACCATCAGTATCTTCCCTTCTCGTGGCCAACAGGTATAACCTTCCAGTTATGAACTTAAAAGTCATGTGGGGGCCGCCTGGGAGGCTCAGTGGGTTAAGCCTCTGCCTTTGGCTCTTGTCCTGGTCCTGGGATCCAGCCCCACATAGGGCTCTCTACTCAGCAAGGAGCCTGCTTCCTCCTTTCTCTCTGCCTGTCTCTCTGCCTACTTGTGATCTCTGTCAAATAAATAAATAAAATCTTTAAGTAAATAAATAAATAACATCTTTTAAAAAGTCATGTGGATATAGTGTACAGCATGTTCACTGTAGTTAATGATACTGTGTTGTATATTTCAAAGTCATTGAGACAGTGGATCTCAAAGCGAGACTTATTGTGCTGACCACTTCACAATATACACGAATATCCAACCATTGCCTTGTACATCCTAACCTAATATAATGCTGTGTATCAATTATATCTCAATAAAAAATAAATTCAAAAAGAAAAAAATAATGCAAAATGGGATGTTCTTCCTTTCCCATTCTGATGGCTGGAATAAAGAGAGCAAGGCCTCTGCAGAGCCATGTTCTGTCTCCCAGCTTCTGGATGTTTCCTGACGTGCTTGACATTTGGGGCTCTGGTCGGCTGCCCTCTGATGTCTGTCTCTGTTGTTAGAGGGCCGGCTTCCCTCTCTGCCTCTGTGTATCCATGTGACTTCCTCCCTGTTTGTCTCTGGTCCCTTCTTACAGGAAGGGACCATGTGGATAGTATCATGTGGATATAGCTGCAAAGACCCTATGTCCATATAAAATCACTTTCCCAAGACCAGGAGTTAGGACTTCAGCATAACTTATGGGGGACCACAATTCAACCCATAACAAAAGTCATAGACTTTATCATCTCACCGTTATTCCACCAAAAAAGAATCATTCTTTCTTTTCATTTACCTTTAAAGTTTCTTATTGAGATATTACTGACAATAACATTATTTTGAGGTATACAAGAGTCAATATTTGATTGCATATCATTAGCTGTATTTATGCACCTTATTATACATTACATGTCATGACTAGTTTATTTTATAACTGGAAGTTTATACTTTCTGACCACAAGAGGGGATGATTTGGAAAGTGGGAATGAAGACAGAAAAGAGAGGTTGGGAGGAGAATGGCGTGAAGAAGGAAAGAAGGGCGGGAGAGAAGATTGAAGTATTTCAGGAAATATGGCCTGGCAGGAGTAAGCGGGTGGTTTGATGCTGGCTGGGGTCCCAGAGTGGCTGTGACAAGGTTTCTTCACAGCCTCCTCAAATTGCTGAGGAAATTGTCTACCACACTCCTCCTGGGAGTGGTTAAGGAGAAATAGGGAGGGGGAGAGGGGACGGGGTTAAGACTGGGGCAGAAAACCATATGGGAGTAGTTAAAAAACCCTGTTGATGGCTCTCATCAATCAGTCTTCCCCAGCTTCACTTCTGCCTCAGGTTTTTGTTTGTTTGTTTGTTTGTTTCAGTGACTTTGGCCTCTGGGCAAAAGGAAGCTGGAAAAGATTTTTTCAACTTGAAAAAAATACTGCCAGGAGATGGGAGTCAGAAGGCAGGAGAGGGAGAGAGTGCCTGGTGGGAAGCAAGGCTTAAGACTTCTCCAAGCTGGAGAGTTTTAGAAAAGTCAGCCTGACTCCACACAGATTATTTGCCAGGTCAGGAGGGTCGGGGAGGGCAGAGGGCAGGCACACCTGTGGCTGCCATTACTCCCATTTGGGTGAGAACCACACAGGTTCCCTGTGAATGCCAACTGGAAGAGGAGTCCATCCAGGAACTAAGAGGAGAGAGTCCAGGGTTTAATCCCAGGGAGAGAAGCTGCACTCAGAGCGTATACAGCCTTCTTTCTGGACGACTGGACCTCACCCCAGCAGGGCATTACCACCTAGCCAGCACTGCGACTGTCCACCAGTCTGCCAAGCCAGCTCTTCCAAAGGACGGGGAACATGGGAAGGCCAGTAAGTCCGTGAGCAGTGGGCCCACTGACACATTTCTGTTCGTGTGAAGCAAGTTCCTTGATCAGAGCAACAGGGTAGGGAAGACAGTGAGGGTGGGGTAAAGAATTATTTAGGTCCACTGATGGTAGTTTTGGCAAAATCATTGCAGGCGAAGAGGATAAACTAATATCTGTGGTTTAAGTATCTATTTCAAAAAAAGAGGAATGCTGTGCATACTATGATGAAAGTGGTGCAGGGTCATGAACCTGCCAGTGGGTTGATCACCCCAGGGATCCGTGCCATGTCAGGGCACAATGTCGGTCTCTGTGGCTGGCAGGCTGGGCACTCAGCAGTGGGTTCAGCCCGCTCAGCCTTGGTAAACACATCTCTGTGCTGCTAAGCCCGTGCCTGACATCCACTCCTGCCCCTTTATTCCTGAGGCCACTGGGCAATGAGGCCTGTCCCAGGGAAACAAGCTGACCGTAGCCCCAGAATGTTCATCCTAGCTTTGGATTCTTAAAATCCTCCTCTTCTGAGGTCACCCTTTGGGAAGAATTCCCATGGGACACTGTTATCCTTCCATTCTCAGAGAAATCTATCCACATACCTGTCCCCCAAATTTCTATGTCACAGGTTTCCAATTGGATTTTCCAAGTCTCAGGCCATCCAGCCAAACCATTGAAATGGGCATCTACTTGCATACATGTGCATTTCTCCTTCCCAGCAAAGTGTACCACCTGGGGTACTGCCCAGTGTTGTGCCCACTGAGAACATTTCCCTTACCCACTGTCCTTTGGGAATAGGCTGGAGAAGGGCTATAATGCTGAAGCTCTTCCCTTTCAGGCGGGACCTGTGTATCATACAGAAGCAGCTGGAAACCAGGCCCCTGTCCTCTATTCCCTTGTCACTGATAGTTGGGAGCTTCCCATGAGGCCGTAGATATAGACTGAGAGAGAGGAGGCTATGGGGTAGGAGTGGCAACCAGGAGCATTCAGGCAACTTCTTCAGGGAACTTGCTTGTGCCCCGGGGCCTGATCAGGCCAGATCATGTACCTACTGCTTCCATCTGATTATGGAGGTCTGCTGTGCTTACCACCCTCAGGCGATGGACCAGAAAGCACCCAGCTCAGGAGGGGCAGATCAGGACACCTGGTGACTCGGCAGCCCAAAGTCAGTGTTCAGTCCCCATAAAGGCCCCAGGCAGGCCAAGACTGGTTTTTCAAAAAGAGAGTAGTTATATATAGGTGATGGCAGGGCCTTACTCCACATCCTAAGAGGCCTACACTGTGCCTTACCCCTAGAGGCTTGCTGAAGTTTCCAGTGTTATCTTTACTTGGAATAGGTGTGCATTGTATCCATGTCAATATCCTGGGTGTGATATTGCACTACAGTATCTGTAATTTGTTACCCTTGGGAGAAACAAGAAAAAGAATGCCTGAGACATCTCTATATTATTTCCGAGAACTGTGTATGGATACATTGTATAGTTATCTTAAACTATAAATTTAATTGAAAAACTTTTAAGCTAAATAAAACCTGTTCCAATACGAAAAATGAAAAAAAAATCTGTAGAAACCAATAACATCCCTATTTACCATTGATACCTCAGGCACCTTTAAATGTGCTGGAATGTATGCCAATGGCAGAGCGGCCCATACACCACCTTGGATTTGTCACGGAACATTCTCTGGGTCTGGACCTAAAATGCTAAGAATTCTACAAACTACCCCTTTTGTACATGGGGTAGGGAGACAGAAAATATATATTAGGAAATGCAGAATGGATGGATGAATGGATGAATGCACGGATGGATTGATACATGGTTGGACAGATGGATTATTGGTGGGATGTCTTGTGGATTTTCTCTGTGCAGCATCTATGACTTCAGATATTTCCCACCTGGTCTCCTGACACCTCCCTTCGCTATAAGATCTTCTTCTACAATGATTCATGGTCCAGTCATCCTGATCTCATTCAAGATTTTTGACTCAGAGATGCCTGTAAGCTCTTTAGTTTGTCTTCATTCTTTCCCCAGAGGTTACACTCGTCATCATCCCACCAGGCTAAATATTATATTCCCCCAGGATTTATCTCCCATGAAGTCTTCACTTCTCTCCTGGAGAGAATAAAGTATGGCTTCTTTTGTGTATTAACATCTCTGACCAGTGTGGTCAAACAAGTGGTATGTTGGCCTCCCTCAGTAGAAATATTAGTTCCTTTAGGTTATGGAGAACTGAATACATCCTACTAAAACAAAGTAAATATATTCATTTTAAGGTGTTTTTTTGTTTGTTTGTTTTGGAAAAAAATATATAAGCCAAATACACTGATTGCCATGAGGAGAGGCTTGTGATATGGAATTGCACTGAAACTGTGAATTTAGACATTCTCTAACTCTGAATGTAAGGGAAGGTCTGAGGTGTGCAGAGACTCGGTTGAACCTAGCCCCAGGTGGAGTTTGCCTAGGTCCTTAGACAAAGTGGAGGATTCTCTCCCCTGAAGACCCAAGGATTATATGAAGACCAGAGAATTCAACTGAGCTCAGTAGTAATCAATACAATGGGCAGAAATTTTTTCACTTTTATTTCTCTCCTGGACAACAGGGAGCTAGCTGTCTCTCAGCAGGGACCCTGGGAAATGCCAGATCATTCTATTGGTGGCACTCTCTATTGATCCCTATACTATCCTACTGGTTCAGGATACATGGAAAAATTATTTCCTTTTATTACTTCTATTATATTATATTACATTTCTTAATATGTGTTGTTATTTCCCCAAAAGTTAGTGGCTTAGAATAGCAATAACCATTTATTATCTCCCACAGTTTCTGTGGGTCAAGAATTCAGGAGCAGGACCACAGGCAGGTTCTGGCTCAGTGTTCCCCATGAGGCTGCAGTCAAGTGGTAACTGAGGTCACTCTCATCAGGGGGTTTGACTGGGGCTACAGGGGGGCTATAGGGCATATAGGTTGGATGGTGCTTCTAAGCTGGATCCCTTCTATGGCTGTTGGCAGGAGACCTCAGCTTCTCTTGACAAGGAATTCCCTATAGGGCTACTTGAAGAAAATGACAGTTGGGGGCCCCTGGGTGCCTCAGTCAGTTCAGCATCTGCCAAAGGCTCAGGCTAAGATCCCTGGAGCCCTGTGTCAGGCTCTCTGCTCAGCATGGAGTCTGCTTCTCCTTCTCCCTCTGCCCCTCCCCCTGCTAGTGTTTTTCATTCTCTCTCTTGCTGTCTCTCTCAAATAAATAAAATCTTAAAAAAAAAAAGTCACGACAGGTGGCTTTCCCTAGAGTGAGAGAACCTAGAGAGAAAGGTGGAAACATTGATGACTTTTGTGATACGGACTTAAAAGTCATGTTATACTATTTGCATTCTATCCTGAGAGTTGCACCCATCATCCCTGTTCATTGTGGCTGGGGATTACACAGGGCATGAGTATCAGGAGGCCAGAATCACTGAGAGCCATTTTGTAGGTAGGCTGTCACCATTCTTTTACTTGGGTCATCCTTGTCTTCACAAGGCTGCCCCTGTGGACAGAGGGGGACAGTACACAACAGGAGTGGGAGTCAGAATCCAGAAGGAATGCCTCCAACAGGAGTCATTTGGGTGGCACTAGGATTGAGGAAAACACAAAGAAATATTTTTTCCATGTACCTGGAACCAGTAGGATAAGACAGGGGATAAAGGGAGAGTGCCTTCAATATTCAGTGTAAGAGCTGGCAATGGCCAGGGTCCTAGCTAAAACACAGCTTCTCTGTGGTCCAGCAGAGAAACAAAGTGAAACAATCACTGCCCATTTTTTTTAAGCTTTCATTTATTAATGGGAGAGAGAGCGCGCAAGTAGGGTGAAGGGCACAGGGAGATGCAGAATCCCTGTTGAGCATGGAGCCCAAAGCAGGACTTGATCTTGGGACTCCAGGATCATAACCTGAGCCAAAGGTAGATGCTTAATCCACTGAGCCACCCAGGAGCCTGTCTGCTCATTGTTTTGATTATTACTGAGCTGAGATGAGCTGAACTCTCTGGTCTTCAATGATCCTCAGGTCTTCAGGAGAGAAACCTGCACTTGTGGAAGGACCTAAGGAAACTCCACTTAGGGCTAAGCTCCCCCCCGCCCCTGTCTCTGCACACCTCAGACCTTCCCCCATTTTCAGAGTTAGAGAATGCCACAATTCACAGTTTCAGTGCAATTCAATATCATAATTCACAGATTTTTGTACTTGGAAGTGGAACAAACAGTGCGTGTGGCTTTGCAAATGGAAAGTAGGTGGATGCTGGAAGCACATTAATATAAGAGTAAGGGAAAGTCTGAAGAGCTTTGAAGAAACTGTCACATCTGAGGAAGCTACCAGTAGGGACTCCAAGGAAAAGTGAAATACCAGGGCTCTTCTCTCCCCTTCAAAGCCAAGGTTGTCCAACACATGAAATTTCAGAGGAAAGAGCGGGACCTCTTGTATACCTGGTTAGTTACAGATCAAGAGGAGATCGGTTAGAAAGGGCGGACAGGGGAGTGGGTGCTCAGGAGAACAGAGAGAGACATGGTTAGGGCCATGGATTGTAGGTTTGAGAGACATCTAGTGAAGGCTTTTGTCAACTCCTTAACACCAAGGAGAGTTTATCCTCAGCACCTGCTACGTCCAATGTAATTCCATACATCAATTCTGTAAACACTCACTGAGCATCTAGAATGTTTAAGATCTTCTCCTAGAGAGTTAAGGCAACAAGAATGTTCTGTTTCCTCTTAGGAAGGGAACTAAGAGAACTAATGAGCCCAGGGTGAGAGCCAGCTAGATGTCCACGCACCTAGAACACTGGTTGGTATTCTAACAGTTGCCAGAACTCGTAGAACTTAGAAGAGAGGAAATTAGTTCATCAGAAATGGTTGGGAAAATTCAGGTGACATTATCTGAGCCCTACAGGAATTTTACCACTTGTTCAGACAGAAAAAATAATCTAGACAAAGGGATGAGCCAGAGTCAGTACAAAGATAAGCATGAGGGTGGGAATCAGCAATTATGCCACACTGGAAGGCCTGGGTATACAGTGCAAGTGTGTTGATGTGCTGTTGTCCACTGGCTTACCCTTCCCCTTCTCTGTGGGGCACAGACATCTGGCCTTGCTCCACATAACCTCCCTCCCGTAATTTCAAAAGCCAACAGGAGGGGATTACAACCACACAGAAACACTGTGAACATCAAATTAGAAGGATCTCAGTAAACTTGGAAAGCAATAGATTAGCATTAACTAATATTTTCTTAGGATGTGTATGTTGTAGTTCCTCATTGATATTAATGATTTATGACAAACTGGTTATCATGAGATTCACTAATTCCTTTTGGTCACATTCAGAGGCAGATAAGAACTTTAGTTATGGACGTGCATGCTGAAGCATTTGGGACAACTTTGTAATGTTTTCCACTTTGAGATGTAGAAAATAGGATACCTTAAAGGAAGAAGGGAAGAATGACCAGGTGAATAATCTGTGATAAAGCATGTATAGTGCAATGTTAACTGTAGCATCTTGGGGGATCAGTATACTGGTGTTCACTATAAAATTCTAGCAATTTTCCTGTATGTTTTTGAAATTATCTTATAAATGTTGGGGGGAAACATACTAAAATTATTCTGGCACCAACACAATATAATTCCCTTAGAGCTCTGAAGGAACAAGGTAATTTCTGCTAAATAAAGCACAGACACCCATAACAAACAGGGTAACTTTTGGAAGGAAGGTATGCAGAAACTTATCATGGGTGTTAGTAGGAAAGAGAACCTGACTACATCTGTACATACCAATTGTGAAAGCCAAAGTGCACGAGACACCATTGAACAGACCAGGAAGACTTTATTGAAGGCTGTTGTAATAGGGGAGGGAGGCATGTACTCAGCCTGAACCCCACTCCACTGAAACAAGGGGCAGGGGGTGTTTAAGAGGTGAGGAAGCTAGTGGGAAAGACCTGGAGGTTGAGCAACAGGCTGTGTTGAGCACATGGACTTATTTCCTGAGCTTTTAAATGTACTTCTCTGTAATTATACCACTCTGTAATTAGTGGCTCCTGTCAAACATAGTCGCTGTTACAGACTCCACTGTGTCCCCTGAACAGTCATAGTTTGAAGTCCTAACCCCCAGGGTAACTGTAGTTGGAGACAGGGTCTGTAAGGAGTAAGGAAGGATGAATGAGGTCATATGGGTGGGGTCCTGATCCAGTTGGACTGGTGCCTTCTGAGAAGGGTAAGAAACATCAGAAGTGGGTGCACACAGAGGAAAGGCCATGTCAGGACACAGCAGGAAGGCCTCCATGTGGGAGCCCAGGAGAGAGGTTTCAGGAGAACCAACCTGCCTGCATCTTGTTCATGGACGTCCATTCTCTAGAACTGGGAGAAAATGTTCGTTTTTGTCTTTGCAGAGACTAGCGTTTTCCTTTCCTTAAAATGGTTTTTGAGACAAACAATGGTATTCTAGCCTGGTAGAGTCAGCTATGTCATATAGAACAACTCTATCTAGGAAGAGTTGATTTGATCATATAAAGAGCCTACTTAGATGTATGTAATTTTTAGTTTCCATAAATGAGGGTTTTCTATTTCTTGGAATTTCTATGCAGAGACCAATGAAAATGCAGTTACAGACATGCACAGGTAGACTGCATCGGCATACAAATGTAGACTCGTGGACATGACTGAAAAAAGTTGATTTAAACATAATATTATTTCTTCTTAAGATTGAGGCTAAGATAGAGAGCTAATTTCAAAACTATCTTCAGATAAAAATTTGCATGACCATTATTGAATTAACAACTGATTGATTCTTAGAGCCTTCCTTTTTGTTTTCAGGTAGTTCTTATATATTTGCTAATCCTACTAGACTTGGCCCCACAAAGTGGCAATGTAGACCTCAAGTATTTGATGGTTTCAGTTCAAAAAGATGAAGGTGGCTTCAGGAAAGGCCCAATCCTAAAACATGTGTAGCCCTTGCTGCTTGTGTGCAAACATTAAGCGAAACCACCAGATCTATCAGTTCTGTCCAACTCTGCTGGATGGGGCTGGACTCATGTGTATCCAGCCAGAAGAGGGAGCCACAGAAATACACATGCACCAACGCTGCTCATCCTCCAACTGAAAGTGCATTAATCAACTTGCAGATACTCCTGCTAGAACTCACCTCTGCTTAGATGCCCACTAGATTCAGGAGTCTATCATTTGCAGTGCTCGTATTGGTTTAGAATAGAGGATTTTTAGATCATCCAATCCTGTACTAAAACTTTTCAATAAATAAACTTCTTTCAAAAAAAAAAAAAAGAGGAAGTAGAAAATGTTCCTCTTGCTTCTGCCTCCCAGTTGATGGTCTTCTTATCAAACAAAAGCTCCTTCCCTCCTGCAGAGACTGGGAGGTGAGGACCCTATCTCCTTTGATGTTCACATTTGAAAAAGATGGTTTCCAGGGCCTTAAGATAGATAGTCATGGGTTATAAGGCGGTTAAGAGGAGAAAGAATTTACAGTTACAAGGTTTTTTGTTTGTTTTTTTTTTTTTAAGTTTTTTTAGGGGATCCTGGTGAAGCTAAGGATCTGACTCCTGGTAGCAGCTCAGGACTTTATCTCAGGGTCATGAGTTCAAGCCCTGTGTTGGACTCCCCGCTGGGCATGGGCCTATTTAAAAGGTAAAATGAAAGAATAAAAATAAATAAAATGTTCTAAGAAAAGGGAGATCAGGAGCTTGGAGCCAGGAAGGAGATTATTTTAAGGTTAGTTGGGCTAGGAACTAGAACATTAAGGCGGTCTTGGTCATGACCACCACTGGACTGAGAGCTTAAAATACAGACTATGGCATCCTTACAGCCTCATGCATAAGGAAGTGGAGGTTTTGTTCAGCCTGGGTAAAAGGAAGCCAGGTGAGTTAGTCCCAAGCCAGTCTCCAGAATGTCAGCAGATACAAAGACTCACAAAAACGATGATGATGATGGTGACAAAAGCTAAGTTTAGTTGTGTGACATTTGCATGTTAAACATGTGGGTGGAGGGGCCCCTGGGTAGCTCTGTCCATTAAGTGTCTGACTCGTGGTCTTGGCTCAGGTCCTGATCTCAGGGCTGTGGGATGGAGCCCCCTGAGTCAAGCTCTGTGCTCACTGGGGAGTCTGCTTCTCTCCCTCTCCCTCTGACCCTCTCCCTACTCACTCAGGCTAGCATGTGTGCTCTCTCTCTAAAATAAATGAATAAATCTTTTTTTTTGGATGTGGGTTGAAATTTATTCTCTATGTGAATATCCTGTTCCCCAAAAACCTTTCCAGCCCATTATTTTAGCATCTATTGATGATGTTGGGCTGATACCCTTTCATTAAGAGCAGAAAAGGGACATTTACTGAATATACATGTATTGAATAAGTGTCTACTAGGCAGTGTGGCAGGGCTGAAGACGGGGAGCTGGGGAGGCAGGGAGAACTGGCAGCCCTTGCTGACCTCATCTCTGCATTCAATGTGGCCCCAGGCTCTGTGCCAAGTGCAATTCCTCATCTGAACCACAGGTCACAGAAACTGACCTCAGTGAGAATTTCATCCCTGCTGACAGAGGACACAGAGCAGGAACCTGATTAAATGCATAGGTGAGCATTATTCATGACATAGACTGGATTCATGACATACCAGGGTTTTCTCCAATGAATTAGACTGATGAAGTCAGGGAGAAAGGGAACCAGTCTCCTTAAGAAAGAATTTTCCTGGGGTGCTTGGCTGGCTCAGTGTGTTAAAGCCTCTGCCTTTGGCTCAGGTCATGATCCTGGGGTCCTGGGATCGAGCCCCGCATCGGGCTCTCTGTGAAGCGGGGAGCCTGCTTCCCTTCCTCTCTCTCTGCCTGCCTTTATGCCTGTTTGTGATCTCTTTCCATCAAATAAATAAATAAAATCTTTAAAAAAAAAAAGTATTTTCCAAGTGTTGAGTGTAGACCATAGGACATTCTATGCAACTGTTTAAGAAAAAAAAAAAAAAAGGAGACGTGTGTGGGACAGGGAAGGAGAGCCATGATTTGAGCATGATTTGAGTGAACCAAAGTACTGAAGACCAGGATAGCCCTCTCTGCAATTACTAAAATGGAAAGCCAAGTTGGGTCTGTTAAATGACAAACTGGGGAAAGAGTTTGCCCCTGGACAGTGAAAGTAAGAGAAATCAGTGGGTGAACAAAGTTGAACGTTGTGTTCCTGCTCACTTTTCAGTCTGCATTTGCCTTCTTGGCAGTTGAGAACCCTGCAGAGAAAGGCTGGGGCCCTTGGATCCTGTAGGCCAACAGACAACCCTGGAGTCCCAAACTGCCCAGAAACAGCTCAAGGGGCTGCATGTGACCGTCTCGGGGGAGGGCCGTTGCCATCTGGAACTGTTTAATTCCCAGTCCCTGGCGTCACCACGGAAGTCCACACAAGCTGTGCTACGCCAATGCATGACTGGGGTGAGTCCCGAGCCCAGAATCCCCTCTTTCCCTCCTGCTTCTGCTGCTATAGTTCCCATCCCCCAACAAGGAACAAGACCTCGAAGGTCAGGAAGAGGGAATGGCTTCGGGCCTAGGGTCACACAATGCCTGTCTCTGACTCCTACATGATACACATTCTTTTTTTTAAGATTTTTTTTTTTTTAGTATGCCCCTAATGAAGAGCTGCAGCTCACAGCTCTGAGATCCAGACCTGAGCTGACACCCACAGTCAGATGCTTAACCTACTGAGCCACTCAGGCATCCCTGGATGACATCCTTGCTATTGCTCTGGCTTACAAACATGGGTGTGGGATGGTTCTTGGAGCACACAGTCTCTTCTCTCTCATGGAATTCATCATCCTCCTCCTCCACTATGTCCCGTCGGTCCTACTGGGAACATTTCTGTCTTGGTGAAGGAAGACACGCAGGTCCTTTTCATCCTTTTCCAAATCTTGGGAACCGGATGCGTAGGGCTTTGCCTCTTTCTTTGTTCAGGCGTGTCTGTCTGTCTGTCCTCCACATGTGTTTTAGTGAGGCTTGTGGATTCCCAGGGCAGTGATCAGGGAAGCTGTTCCCACTCAGGTCCTGGAGAGCCCAGCCTACTCTCTACTTTTGACTCTTATCCCCCCAAAGTGGCAATCCTTCCTCACACTGCTCCCCTCACTCTCTGGACATTCTGGAAAGCAGAGCCTTCATTTAGGACTCCTCCTTCGAATCCTCCCACTCTTCACCCCTCCTG
The DNA here is from genome assembly GCF_902655055.1 of Lutra lutra. Classification (NCBI taxonomy): domain Eukaryota; kingdom Metazoa; phylum Chordata; class Mammalia; order Carnivora; family Mustelidae; genus Lutra; species Lutra lutra. The sequence goes on along the minus strand of NC_062283.1, from coordinate 137,379,618 downwards.
TTGCTAAGTCCTGCCTTCTTCACAGAAGGCCTCTGACCAGGACATGTCCCGTATTCATTGACCACATGCCCCAAAGCATGGCCTGTTCACTTTCTGCTAACCATCCTGTGGGTCTGGCTAGACTGTAAGGCCCTGGAGGGCAGAAAATGTCTTGAGCTCTTGCAGTTCACCCTCTACCCAGCCCCATGCTCTGCTCACAGTATTTTGAGCCCCAGAAATGCTTGTCAAATGAATGCACCCAGCAGCAGTGGACACACTCTATGGTCTGGAGAATTTGCTATTGTCCCTAAACCTCAGATATTTGGAGGGGGGATCAGGTTGAGGATCAGGAGCTGAGGATAGAGGGATGGAGAAGGGACGCTCCACCCTCTCGCAGCCCAACCCTTCTCAGGGTTCCTTGTGGTGTCACAGAGCCTGGGGGACTTAAAAGGATCTTTTCTCCCCATCTGGCCTCCACCTGTTTCCTCAGCCGTGCTCACTCTTTTTGCTCCATTCCACGCTCATGACTCAGTTCAGATCTAGACAGCCTGGTTTCATTTTATGCTCTGCCTTCTTATTTTTCTCCTTGTACTTAATGTGTTGAAGAAACAAGATGATCTTATAGAATTTTCATATCTTGGACTTGGCTGCTTGAATCCCTGTACCTGTTTGTATTGTTCTGCTGACAATATTTTCCATAAACCAGATGTTAGGTCTGGAGACTTGATTAGTTTTCTATATGATTTTGGTTTTGCAAAGTTATTTCTTATTTGGTGTTGTAAATCCTTATCCTAATATATTACATCAAGAGATAGGGCTGGACCTTCAGGTGGGTCCCTGGTACACATGAGAACTTGTGCGCCTGAGGGCAAAGGACTGTGAGGAACTATTCAGCTGTGATGACACAAACAGTGTCCCCTTCCCAGACGTTGTGGTGCTCTTCTTGAGAAGCAGGAAGCTCAGGACCATCTTCCACGGGGACTGAGAAATTTACTCAAGAACTGGTCTACCAAAGAAACTTGAACTTTGGCTTATTAATAGTTTTACCTCCCTACACCTTTCAGATCAGAGTTAATGCTTTCTACCTTCTTATGGATTCCTGTGCAAACTGAAACAAAGCTTCAGAATTACCCCGAAGATGTGAAACTTTTTCAAGATTTGACAAATGAATAACATTTTGATGTAATTTCTGTTTTCAAGAGCTATGACCAACCAAAACATGTCATTTTACAGCATTGTCCAAATCACTTACATAGAATGAAAACCGATTCAAAAAGCTGAATCTGCAGAAGAATTTAAGGGCCCCAATGACCAAGTAACAAGGTTATCACTTTTCATGTGTTAAAGGAAATGTGCAATGTTAGTTGTTATCAGAACTTGAAATATAATGACATAAATTTTCAGGCAATTAATCCATCTGATGGTCAGTCCTGAGAAGCAGAAACCTAGACAGGATTAACATGCAGGGATTTCAATGGGGGAAACCCCCGTGAGAAAAATGGGGGAAGTCTGGGGGATCCAGGAGACCATTCAGATCAAAGCGATTCAAACCCCAAGTGCAGGAGGGGCAACCTTTGTGTGGTGGCGTCCTGTACTGCCATCTAGTCTAAGGAAAATTCCACAAGGTCTCAGGAGAGTCCATAAGGAGAAGTGGGCCATCAGAGGAGTCTCGTGTCTCCCAGGAAGAGGCCTGTATTAGTTCCCTGTCTGTCTGGGAGCAGCCCTAGAGAGAGTGACCTTGGTGTATCCACAACAATGGGCTTCAGAGCGGGGCCCGTGGTCAAGTGAGTGCCCTGTAGTTGAAGACCTGAGAGCCACGTTCTCATGGCTACCACAGCACAAGCCAGATCATCCCTCAGCTTGGGAAAGAAAGTTTTTTGTGTTTTTTTTTTTTTTAATATTCGTATTGCAGGGGAGGAAAAATAATTTTCTCTCTACCTTTCTGAGTTCTTGGCCTAGACCCCTGTCAGAACTGTCTTAAATACCATCTTAATAGAGAAAGAAGAGCAGAGATACAGGCCTCTTAGGGGAGACTGAGGACATGATTTTTAGGAAAGATGAACAGGCCCTTAGAAGAACACATGGGAGGTGTGAGGGTTTGGGACAAAGTTTGTGTGTGGTGTTGACTTTCAATCTCCTCTCCTAAGGTTGAGAGTTGATCCTTCCTAAGACTCAACCCGACAGATGAAGAAATCAAGGGGAGACACTTGTCAAGCGCACACCAAATCAGCAGCCGGATCAGGCTACTCGAAGCTCTCTCAGGAGGACACCTGTGAGAAAACTGACCTCCTTGCTGCCACTGGATGCTTCCAGCAAAACACCCATGAGGCCCTGCAGGGCTGGCCTCCCCCCTTCCTGGACAAGAACAAATTGACCCCTGTGAGCAGGCTGCACGTTCCTACTGAACTGCAGTTTTTCTACAATAGTGTTTTCTTTTTAAGATTTTATTTATTTATTTGAGAGAGACAGTGAGAGAGGGAACACAAGCAGGGGGAGTGGGAGAGGGAGAAGCAAGCCTCCTGTCTAGCAGGGAGCCTGATGTGGGCTCGATCCCAGGAACCTGATATCATGAACTGAACCGAGGGCAGACATCAAACTCCTGAGCCACCCAGGCACTGCTCCCCCCATTTTTAAAACATTTTATTTATTTATTTGACAGAGAGAGAGACAATGAGGCACAGAACACAAGACGGGGGACTCTTAGAGAAAAATCACGTTCCCCACCAAGCAGGGAGCCCAATGAGGGGCTGGCTCAATCCCAGGACCCCGGGATCATGAACTGAGCTGAAGGCAGATGCTTAATGACTGAGCCACCCAGGCGCCCCTACACTAGAGCTTTCTGACAGGGACTGATCTGCCTGGGAGCTTTTCTAACCCCGGACGCCTCCTGAATACCTTCACATGGTTTTGTGAAGAAAGCCACAAATTTGGCTTCTTGGAGCATCTGAAGGGGCAATCTTCTCTTATTCAACTCTTTTCTTTTGTTTATTTTTTTATTTTTTTAGAGAGTGAGTGAGTAAGAGAGAGCTCACTAGCAAGGGTAGAAGGAGAGGGAGAAGCAGACTCCCTGCTGAGGAGAGAGCCCAGTGAAGGGCTCAACCCCGTTACCCTGAGATCATGACCTGAGCTGAAGGCAGATGTCCAACCCACTGAGCCACCGAGGCACTCTTCAACTCTTTTTTTTAAGGATCACCTGGGACCTGACCAACACCTTAATCACAGCCTCATGGGACCCCAAGCGGAGAACCCAACCTCGTCATGCTAGACTTCTAACCTACAGATCTGTGAGCTAATGACTGAGTGCCATTAAAGCAGTTGAGTTGGTGGTCGTCTGTCACACAGCAATAGAAAACTATCCACATACCTTTAGGCTCTGAGGAGAGGGGTGAAGAGAATCATTTTATGTTTAAAATAATATCCCTAGACTGAGCCTAGACTGGCTAAGCTCAGTCTATACTTTTCAAACCATGTTTCTCTTTCTCTACCCACATTGCCAAGCTGGCATAGGACAGATAAGCATGGCTATGCACACTGAGGCCCCGTACCTTTGCGGGTGGCCTCCAGAGTTTCCCCACAGCAAGCTGGTCCCACTTCTGCAAGATTAGCAATTGGGGCACTTGGCTGGCTCAGTTGGTGGAGCATCGGACTCTTGATCTCAGGGTGGTGAGTTCAAGCCCCATGCTGGGTGTGGAGCCTACTTAAAAAACATATTAAAAATAAATAAATAGGGGGGGGGAGGAGTCAAGATGGCGGAGAAGTAGCAGGCTGAGACTACTTCGGGTAGCGGGAGATCAGCTAAATAGCTTATCTAAAGATTGCAAACACCTACAAATCCAACGGGAGATTGAAGAGAAGAAGAACAGCAATTCCAGAAACAGAAAATCAACCACTTTCTGCAAGGTAGGACTGGCGGAGAAGTGAATCCAAAGCGACGGGAAGATAGACCGCGGGGGGAGGGGCCGGCTCCCGGCGAGCGGCGGAGCAACGGAGCAAAATCAGGACTTTTAAAAGTCTGTTCCGCTGAGGGACATCGCTCCAGAGGCTTAACTGGGGTGAAGCCCAGGCGGGGTAAGCGAGGCCTCAGGTCCCGCAGGGTCGCAGAAGGATCGGGGGTGTCTCAGTGTCGCAGAGCTTACCGGTATTAGAACGGGGAAGCCGGCTGCAGAGACAGAGCCGAGGAGTGACTCTCAGCTCGGGGTTGCCTTGAACCGGTCGCAGGCTCGGTCAGCTCGGAGCGCGGCCGGAGGCCAGGGTGACGGGAGTCATTCGGTGCTGTTCTCTGAGGACGCACTGAGGAGTGGGGCCCCGGGCTCTCGGCTCCTCCGGGCCGGAGACCGGGAGGCTGCCATCTTTATTCCCGTCCTCCGGACTCTACGGAAAGCGCTCAGGGAACAAAAGCTCCCGAAAGCGAACCCGAGCGGATGACTCAGCGCGGCCCCGGGTAAGGGCGGTGCAACTCCGCCTGGGGCAAAGACGCTTGAGAATCACTACAACGGGCCCCTCCCCCAGAAGATCTACGGGAAACCCAGCCAGGACCAAGTTCACCTACCAAGGAGAACGGCGGAATTCCAGAGGAGAAGAAAGCAAAGCACGGAACTCATGGCTTTCTCCCCATGATTTTTTAGCCTTGCAGTTAATTTAATTTTTTTTTCTTTTTCAATTTTTTTTTCTTTTTCTCTTCTTCTGCTAAATTTTTTTTAACTTTTACCGTTTTCTTTTTTTAACGTTTTTTAAATAGTTTATCTAATATATATATATTTTTTCCTCTTTTTATATTTTTTCTTTATCGGCTTTCTTTTTTTTAATAGTTTTTTTTTTCTTTCTTTCTGAACCCCTTTTTATCCCCTTTCTCCCCCCTCACAATTCAGGATCTCTTCTGATTTGCCTAAAGCATATTTTCCTGGGGTTGTTGCCACCCTGGGGTTGTTTTAGTATTTTACTTGCTCCTTCATAAACTCTTATCTGGACAAAATGACAAGGCGGAAAAATTCACAACAAAAAAAAGAACAAGAGGCAATACCAAAGGCTAGGGACCTAATCAATACAGACATTGGTAACATGTCAGATATAGAGTTCAGAATGATGATTCTCAAGGTTCTAGCCGGGCTTGAAAAAGGCATGGAAGATATTAAAGCAACCCTCTCGGGAGATATAAAAGCCCTTTCTGGAGAAATAAAAGAACTAAAATCTAACCAAGTTGAAATCAAAAAAGCTATTAATGAGGTGCAATCAAAAATGGAGGCTCTCACTGCTAGGATAAATGAGGCAGAAGAAAGAATTAGCGATATAGAAGACCAAATGACAGAGAATAAAGAAGCTGAGCAAAAGAGGGACAAACAGCTACTGGACCACGAGGGGAGAATTCGAGAGATAAGTGACACCATAAGACGAAACAACATTAGAATAATTGGGATTCCAGAAGAAGAGGAAACAGAGAGGGGAGCAGAAGGTATATTGGAGAGAATTATTGGAGAGAATTTCCCCAATATGGCAAAGGGAACAAGCATCAAAATCCAGGAGGTTCAGAGAACCCCCCTCAAAATCAATAAGAATAGGTCTACACCCCGTCACCTAATAGTAAAATTGACAAGTCTTAGTGACAAAGAAAAGATCCTGAAAGCAGCCCGGGAAAAGAAGTCTGTAACGTACAATGGTAAAAATATTAGATTGGCAGCAGACTTATCCACAGAGACCTGGCAGGCCAGAAAGAGCTGGCATGATATATTCAGAGTACTAAATGAGAAAAACATGCAGCCAAGAATACTATATCCAGCTAGGCTATCATTGAAAATAGACAGAGAGATTAAAAGCTTCCAGGACAAACAAAAACTGAAAGAATTTGCAAATACCAAACCAGCTCTACAGGAAATATTGAAAGGGGTCCTCTAAGCAAAGAGAGACCCTCAAAGTAGTAGATCAGAAAGAAACAGAGACAATATACAATAACAGTCACCTTACAGGCAATACAATGGCACTAAATTCATATCTCTCAATACTTACCCTGAATGTTAATGGGCTAAATGCCCCAATCAAAAGAGACAGGGTATCAGAATGGATAAAAAAACAAAAACCATCTATATGTTGCCTACAAGAAACTCATCTTACACCCGAAGACACCTCCAGGTTTAAAGTGAGGGGGTGGAAAAGAATTTACCATGCTAATGGACATCAGAAGAAAGCAGGAGTGGCAATCCTTATATCAGATCAATTAGATTTTAAGCCAAAGACTATAATAAGAGATGAGGAAGGACACTATATCATACTCAAAGGAACTGTCCAACAAGAAGATCTAACAATTTTAAATATCTATGCCCCTAACGTGGGAGCAGCCAACTATATAAACCAATTAATAACAAAATCAAAGAAACACATCGACAAGAATACAATAATAGTAGGGGATTTTAACACTCCCCTCACTGAAATGGACAGATCATCCAAGCAAAAGATCAACAAGGAAATCAAGGCCTTAAATGACACACTGGACCAGATGGACATCACAGATATATTCAGAACATTTCATCCAAAAGCAACAGAATACACATTCTTCTCTAGTGCACATGGAACATTCTCCAGAATAGATCACATTCTTGGTCCTAAATCAAGTCTCAACCGGTATCAAAAGATTGGAATCATTCCCTGCATATTTTCAGACCACAATGCTCTAAAGCTAGAACTCAATAACAAGAGGAAATTTGGAAAGAACCCAAATACATGGAGACTAAACAGCATCCTTCTAAAGAATGAATGGGTCAACCAGGAAATCAAAGAAGAATTGAAAAAATTTATGGAAACAAATGATAATGAAAACACAACAGTTCAGAATCTGTGGGACACAACAAAGGCAGTCCTGAGAGGAAAATATATAGCGGTACAAGCCTTTCTCAAGAAACAAGAAAGGTCTCAGGTACACAACCTAACCCTACACCTAAAGGAGCTGGAGAAAGAACAAGAAAGAAACCCTAAACCCAGCAGGAGAAGAGAAATCATAAAGATCAGAGCAGAAATCAATGAAATAGAAACCAAAAAAACAATAGAACAAATCAACGAAACTAGGAGCTGGTTCTTTGAAAGAATTAATAAGATTGATAAACCCCTGGCCAGACTTATCAAAAAGAAAAGAGAGAGGACCCAAATAAATAAAATCATGAATGAAAGAGGAGAGATCACAACGAACCCCAAAGAAATACAAAAAATTATAAGAACATACTATGAGCAACTCTACGCCAACAAATTTGACAATCTGGAAGAAATGGATGCATTCCTAGAGACATATAAACTACCACAACTGAACCAGGAAGAAATAGAAAGCCTCAACAGACCCATAACCAGTAAGGAGATTGAAACAGTCATCAAAAATCTCCAAACAAACAAAAGCCCAGGGCCAGACGGCTTCCCGGGGGAATTCTACCAAACATTTAAAGAAGAACTAATTCCTATTCTCCTGAAACTGTTCCAAAAAATAGCAATAGAAGGAAAACTTCCAAACTCATTCTATGAGGCCAGCATCACCTTGATCCCAAAACCAGACAAGGATCCCAACAAAAAAGAGAACTACAGACCAATATCCTTGATGAACACAGATGCAAAAATTCTCGCCAAAATACTAGCCAATAGGATTCAACAGTACATTAAAAGGATTATTCACCACGACCAAGTGGGATTTATTCCAGGGCTGCAAGGCTGGTTCAACATCCGCAAATCAATCAATGTGATACAACACATTAATAAAAGAAAGAACAAGAACCATATGATACTCTCCATAGATGCTGAAAAAGCATTTGACAAAGTACAGCATCCCTTCCTGATCAAAACTCTTCAAAGTGTAGGGATAGAGGGCACATACCTCAATATTATCAAAGCCATCTATGAAAAACCCACCGCAAATATCATTCTCAATGGAGAAAAACTGAAAGCTTTTCCGCTAAGGTCAGGAACACGGCAGGGATGTCCGTTATCACCACTGCTATTCAACATAGTACTAGAAGTCCTAGCCTCAGCAATCAGACAACAAAAGGAAATTAAAGGCATCCAAATCGCCAAAGAAGAAGTCAAACTATCACTCTTCGCAGATGATATGATACTCTATGTGGAAAACCCAAAAGACTCCACTCCAAAACTGCTAGAACTTGTACAGGAATTCAGTAAAGTGTCAGGATATAAAATCAATGCACAGAAATCAGTTGCATTTCTCTACACCAACAACAAGACAGAAGAAAGAGAAATTAAGGAGTCCATCCCATTTACAATTGCACCCAAAACTATAAGATACCTAGGAATAAACCTAACCAAAGAGACTAAGAATCTATACTCAGAAAACTATAAAGTACTCATGAAAGAAATTGAGGAAGACACAAAGAAATGGAAAAATGTTCCATGCTCCTGGATTGGAAGAATAAATATTGTGAAAATGTCTATGCTACCTAAAGCAATCTACACATTTAATGCAATTCCTCTCAAAGTACCATCCATTTTTTTCAAAGAAATGGAACAAATAATCCTAAAATTTATATGGAACCAGAAAAGACCTCGAATAGCCAAAGGAATATTGAAAAAGAAAGCCAAAGTTGGTGGCATCACAATTCCGGACTTCAAGCTCTATTACAAAGCTGTCATCATCAAGACAGCATGGTACTGGCACAAAAACAGACACATAGATCAATGGAACAGAATAGAGAGCCCAGAAATGGACCCTCAACTCTATGGTCAACTCATCTTCGACAAAGCAGGAAAGAATCTCCAATGGAACAAAGACAGCCTCTTCAATAAATGGTGTTGGGAAAATTGGACAGCCACATGCAGAAAAATGAAATTGGATCATTTCCTTACACCACACACGAAAATAGACTCAAAATGGATGAAGGATCTCAATGTGAGAAAGGAATCCATCAAAATCCTCGAGGAGAACACAGGCAGCAACCTCTTCGACGTCAGCCGCAGCAACATCTTCCTAGGAACATCACCAAAGGCAAGGGAAGCAAGGGCAAAAATGAACTATTGGGATTTTATCAAGATCAAAAGCTTTTGCACAGCAAAGGAAACAGTGAACAAAACCAAAAGACAACTGACAGAATGGGAGAAGATATTTGCAAATGACATATCAGATAAAGGGCTAGTGTCCAAAATCTATAAAGAACTTAGCAAACTCAACACCCAAAGAACAAATAATCCAATCAAGAAATGGGCAGAGGACATGAACAGATATTTCTGCAAAGAAGACATCCAGATGGCCAACAGACACATGAAAAAGTGCTCCATATCACTCGGCATCAGGGAAATACAAATCAAAACCACCATGAGATATCACCTCACACCAGTCAGAATGGCTAAAATTAACAAGTCAGGAAATGACAGATGCTGGCGAGGATGCGGAGAAAGGGGAACCCTCCTACACTGTTGGTGGGAATGCAAGCTGGTGCAACCACTCTGGAAAACAGCATGGAGGTTCCTCAAAAGGTTGAAAATAGAACTACCCTATGACCCTGCAATTGCACTGCTGGGTATTTACCCTAAAGATACAAACATAGTGATCCGAAGGGGCACATGCACCCGAATGTTTATAGCAGCAATGTCTACAATAGCCAAACTATGGAAAGAACCTAGATGTCCATCAACAGACGAATGGATAAAGAAGATGTGGTATATATACACAATGGAATACTATGCAGCCATCAAAAGAAATGAAATCTTGCCATTTGCGACGATGTGGATGGAACTAGAGGGTATCATGCTTAGCGAAATAAGTCAATCGGAGAAAGACAACTATCATATGATCTCCCTGATATAAGGGAGAGGAGATGCAACATGGGGGGTCGAGGGGGTAGGAGAAGAGTAAATGAAACAAGATGGGATTGGGAGGGAGACAAACCATAAGTGACTCTTAATCTCACAAAACAAACTGAGGGTTGATGGGGGGAGGGGGTTGGGAGAGGGGGTGGGGTTATGGATATCGGGGAGGGTATGTGCTATGGTGAGTGTTGTGAAGTGTGTAAACCTGGCGATTCGCAGACCTGTACCCCTGGGGATAAAAATATATGTTTATAAAGCTGCAAAAAAAAAAAAAAAAAGAAAGAAAGAAAGGATGAATCCCCAAGTTTTGTAGCAACATGGACGGGACTGGAAGAGATTATGCTGAGTGAAATAAGTCAAGCAGAGAGAGTCAATTATCATATGGTTTCACTTATTTGTGGAGCATAACAAATAGCATGGAGGACAAAGGGAGATGGAGAGGAGAAGGGAGTTGAGGGAAATTGGAAGGGGAGGTGAATCATGAGAGACTATGGACTCTGAAAAACGATCTGAGAATTTTGAAGGGGTGGGGGGTGGGAGATTGGGGGCACCAGGTGGTGGGTATTGTAGAGGCCACGGATTGCATGGAGCACTGGGTGTGGTGCAAAAATAATGAATACTGTTATGCTGAAAAAAATAAAAAAATTAAAAAAATAAATAAATAAAAAAAATGAATGATCAAGTCACGAAAAAAAAAAAATAAATAAATAAATAAATAAATAAATAGGGGCAGCTGGGCAGGGGTTAAGCCTCTGCCTTCAGCTCAGGTCATGATCCCAGGGTCCTGGGATCGATTCCCGCATCGGGCTCTCTGCTCAGCAGGGAGCCTGCTTCCCTTCCTCTCTCTCTGCCTGCCTCTCTGCCTACTTGTGATCTCTCTCCGTCAAATAAATAAATAAAATCTTTAAAATAAATAAATAAATAAAACACATTTTTAAAAAAGACAGACTACCAAGAACTTAATGATATACGAACTTATAGTAAAATAAAACTGTCCCAGATTTGACAGAGTTTCTATAAAAAGCCTTAGCTTCCAGAGACACAGAGATGTATAAAAGATGAATTAGAACAGCTGGATGTCATTTCCCATGGAAGCATTTTACTCATCTGATACTATGAGAATTAGACATGAAGCCACTCAGCTAGGAAATTGCTCTGTGGCCAAGGGATTACAGGCTGAACTTTGACCTTAGGCTAAGCCCAGTGTGGGGCTTGAACTGTGTAGGGGTTACACCTGTGTATGAATTAGAGTGTGGAAATCAGGTGGAGAGAAGGTGGGGGAGAATGTGAGATTAGGGAGGCGAGGAGGTCGGGATCTGATAGAGTGGCTGCCACATCATGAATCAATAAATTTGGGGGTGACATGGGTTGCCTGGGGAAAGTGGGTGCTCAGGAAAGTATTTTATTATTTTTATTGAAATATAATTAACATGCAAAATATGTTAATTTCGCATGGATAATATGATGATTCAACAATTCTATACATTAGTCAGTGGTCATCAAGTGGATTCTTAAGCCCCTTTACCTGTTTCACCAACTCCCCCCCAACAAGCATCCTGTCTGATAGCATCAGGGTTTTTTGTCGTTGTTGTTTGTTTGAGAAGGTTTTCACTTTTTGTTTGTTTTAGCACCATCAATAAATGTCCCAGATGCTGACCAGCCTTCTCCCTCCTGGAAACTCCAGGGATCATCCAACAATCTTCATCAGCTTAATCCTAATTTACATCTGCATCTTTAGCAAATCAGGAAAGTGTGTAGCAGGCTGGCCTCTGGCTGTGGGGGAGAATGTTGTCTGCTAAGGACTTCGGAGAGGTGAGCCATGAGTCTCACCCAAGTCCCTGTCCCTGATGCATCTACACAGAAAGGACATACTTTCAGTGTTGAGCCCCCCACCCCACATTGGGGCTGGGGTTACTCTGATGTTGGGATGGTGGAGGCTGGTCCAGGCAGCACAATAGTGCAGTGAGGGGAGGGGCAAACCAAGCGTCTACTCCTAAAGTGGGGTGGGGTCTTGGATCTACGTGTGGGGACCGGGTGTTATCTTGTCACAATCTAATTCAAGGTTCCCCTAGACCTTTGATGCTCTCTGAGAATAGCTCGATATAGTTCACTAATTTTTGTAATGTCACAGCTGTTCCATTATCTGGCAGGTCTATCTAGACCATCAAAAGGTGATGATGTTAAACCAACACCGCCCCCCCCCCCCCCCGCCAGTGGTGAGAACAGACATTGGTGACAATCTGGCTGCCACAGATCTCTTACCACAGGTGGGTTTTGCTAAGAAGCTAATGAGGCTTCAGCTTCATTTCCTTTACTCTGCTTCCTCTTCCCATGGCCCTGCAAGGGGCCCTTGCAATATGTTGACTTGGTCATTTTGAAAAATTGGCAAAAGTAAGCTATTTGCTCACAATCAGTAAGGCCTGTCAGGTTTTACTCTGATGCTCCTCCTGTCAGACATCCCGCCTGCCATGTCAAATGGAACTGGACTGGCTGCTGCAATTTTTGATTCAGTTAAGAGGGAAAGGAGGAATATATTTATTTCAGTTAGTGAGATATTTTATGTAATAATGGTCACTTTCTTAAACAACTTAAGTTATTGCTAGGCTTTTGTGGCCAGAATTGTGTTCCTTCACATTCACATGGAAAGCCCTACCTTCCCCAGTATCTCAGAATGTGACCCTATTTAGAGACAAGGCCTTTGAAAAGATAATTATATTAAAATGAGGCCATTAGGGTATACTCCTAATCCAATCTGATTGGTGTCTTTTTTTTTTTTTTTTAAGGTTTGTCTGTCTGTTTGAAAGAGAGAGCCTGTACGGGGCTCAATCCCAGGACCCCGAGATCACCACCTGAACCCAAACCAAGAGTCTCCTGTTCAACTTGACTGTGCTACCCAGGTGCCCCTCATTGGTGTCCTTATAAGAAGAGGACGTAGACCAAATATGTCACATGGAAGGCCCTATGAAGACACAGGGAGAAGATGTACAACTATAAGCCAAGGAGAGAGACCTCAGAAGAAACCAGCCCTACCAAGATCTTGATCTTAGACTTCCAGTCTCCAGAACTATGAACTGTGAAAAACTAAGGAAAAAAAAGTTGTTGTAGACCTGTCTGTCGTATCTTGTTTTGGCAGCCAGTGATGTGACATAATAGGAAATGTCTATGTGGGGGCAATTGAGTGCTCAGTTGGTTAAATGTCAGACTTGGGTCATGGTCTCAGGGTCCTGATATCAAGCCCCATGTTGGGTTCCACACTCAGTGCGGAGTCTGCTTAAAGTTTCTTTCTCCCTTTCCCCTTCCTACTGTTCTCTTTTTCTCAAATAAATGGGTAAATATAGAAAGAAAGAAGGAAAGAAAGAAAGAAAGAAAGAAAGAAAAAAAAAGAGAGAGAGAGAGGGAGGGAGGGAGGGAGGAAGAAAGAAAGAAAAGGAAAGGAAAGAAGGAGGGAAGGAAAGTAGGTATATGTGGTCTTAGTCTTAATTCCTGACAGAATTTCTTCTTTTTCTTTTTAAGATTATTGTTGGGGTGGAACCTGGGTAGCTCAGTCCATTAAGCATCCAGCTCTTGATTTTGGCTCAAGTCATGATCTCAGGGTTGTGAGATCAACCCCTACATCAGGCTTGTGCTCAGCAGAAAGTCTGCTTTAGATTCTCCCTCTGGGCCTTTGCTTGTGTGTTCTCTCTCTCTCTTTAAAATCAATCAATAAACAAATCACTTTTTAAAAATATTCTTTTAGGAAGACTGGTGTATTTATTATTTAAAAAAAATTTTTTTTAAGTGAACTCTACCCCTAACATGCATCTCAATCCTGAGATCAAGGGTCATGTGCTCTACCAACTGAGTCAGCAAAACCTCCCTTGGCACAGAGTCTAAAATCCTTGTAACTTCCTGTGTGGTAGGTATGAGAGGAGTATCTTTTGTTACTCATAATAAGCACCTTGCACCACACCTGAGCTATGTTAACGAGCTCACCTTGGAGAATGGGAGATGGTCACCAGAGGAGCCATGGGATTAAAAGGTAGAACTCAGACCAAACATGAACACACATATGCACACACACACACACACACACGCACGCACACACACCCACACACACACCCCTCATGAGAGGGAAGAAGAGTTGGAGATTGAGCTAATTACCAATGGCCAATGATTTACTCAACCATACCTACATAATAAAACCTCCATAAAAACCCTCATGGAAGCGGTTTGGAAAGCTTCCAGATTGGCAAACATATCCATGTGCCAAGAGGGTTGTATACCCCAAACTCCACAGGTAGAGTTTTTGCACTCGGGACCCTTGCAGATCTATGCGCCTCTTCATCTGGCTGGTCAATTTGTATTACATTTGTATTTAAAATATCCTTTACAACAAATCAGTGATAGTAAAGTGTTTGCCTAAATTCTATAAAACTCTATAGCAAATTATCAAGGTGGCAATCATGGGAACTCTTGATTTGTGCCCAAGTCAGTCCTAACTGGGTAATATGCGGACCCACTCCCTGCAAGTGTATTTAAGCAGGTGGGGACGAGTAGATTTGGAGAGTGAGGCTTATCCTGTACGATCTGTAATGACTCTGGGTAGTAAGCATCAGAATTGAATTAAATTGTAGGGCACCCAGTTGGTAGATCCAGAGAGCTGGAGAATTGCTTAATGTGGGAAATAAACATAAATGGTGTCAGAAGTATTATGAGTATAGAAAAACAGTTTTCCCTTATAGATCTAGTCAACTCGTACACAAACAGAAATTAGAGTCAACTGTGCTGACAGACCGATGTCATGACATGGAACACAAGACTACGGGTTGGATTAACATGGCAATCAATGTCCATGTTTAAACAATTGATATTGGGGGTGCCTGGGTGGCTCAGTGGGTTAAAGCCTCTGCCTTCGGCTTGGGTCATGGTCTCAGGGTCCTGAGATCAATCCCCTCTCTGCTCAGCAGATAGCCTGCTTTCCTTCTCTCTCTCCACCTGCCTCTCTGCCTACTTGTGATCTCTGTCTGTCAAATAAGTAAATAAAATCATTATAAAAAATTAAAAAACAATAGATATTTTCTCTGTCACCCCACATGGAAGAAAGGATAAAGTGTGATGGATTTACAAAGGAATCACTAAATAGAAATAAAGAATAATCTGCTAAAAAAACATGAGTATTTCATAAACAAAATATTAAAAGGAAAATATTTTTTCCTTTCCATTTTAGTGGAAAAAGAGTATATATATATATATATATATATATATATATATATAGTCTATGATTCCATTTATGAAGTTCCAAAAACAGACAAGACTGACCTTTGGTAATAGGAATCAAGAATAGTGGATTCTGATTGGTAATGATCTCTCACTTAATCTGATAGGTGATGGTACAGGTGGATTCCATTTTTTATTATTATTTATCTGAGAGGGAGAGAGGGAGAAAGAGAGTACAAACAGGGTGAGGGGCAGAGGGAGAGGGACAAGCAGACTCCCCACTGAGTGAGGACCTGGACGTGGGCCTCGATCCCTGGAACCAGATATCATGATCTGAGCCAAAGTCAGATGCCTGACCAACTCAACCATCTAGGTGCCCCAAGGTGAATTCCATTTTTAAAAATAAATCAAGCTAAATAAACCTGTCGGGACCCCTCTCACTCTTGAGAGTTTTTCTATATGTTCACTTAATAAGCTCCTATTGCTTTACTCACAAAAAATAAATACATAAATAAATAATAATAACAAATAAAAATACATCAAGCTGACCATTAAACATTTGTGTACTTCACTGTGGGGGCATTTTACATTTCAACAACAAAAAGTTTTTTAAAGAATATTTAAGTGAGGGGGAGGGTGGTACCTGGGTGGCTCAGTTGGTTAACCATCTCCCTTCAGCTCAGGTCATCATCTTGGGGTCCTGGGATCCCCCACATTGGGCGCCCTGCTCAGTGGGAGTCTGCTTCTCCCTCTCCCTTTGCCCCACTTCCCCCACCCTGCTTGTACTCTCTCTCTCTCTCAAATAAATAAATAAAATCTTTAAAAATAAATAAATAAAAATATTTAAGTAGAGGTTTCGGTTCCATTACTGTCTAGACAAACCAGAAGTTTTCCTCTCAGGAATACACTCAATGATGTGTTGAATTAAATTATAAATACATGTGCTATCTCTTTCAGATGAGAATCACCTAGACATTTATTAAAATTCTTTTATTTCTAGGTCATTGTTGTATAGAATACTACCAACACAGTATGGATGCCGTGACCTGAATTGTGTCCACCCTTACCATTATGAGACCTTATTTGGGGTTAGGATGTTTGGAGATGGAATCCAATTAGGATGAAGTGATATTGGATATGGGTTGGCCCTAATCCTATGCCTGAGCCCTTTTAAGAAGAAAGAAACTTGGACACATAAAGAAGAGAAAGCCATGTGCAGACAATAATACACAAGAACAACATGTCAGGACAGAGGCAGACCTTGGAGCCACACAGTGCCACGGGCTTCTGACAACCACCAAAAGTTAGCAAGAGGCAAGGAAGGATCGTGCCTAGAGCCTTTAGAGAGAGCATTGCCTGACTGACACCTTGACTTCAAGACTTCTAGCCTCCACAGCTGTGAAAGAATATATTTTTGTTGTTTTCAGCCATCCAGTTCGTGGTCATTTTTAATAGAAAGTGGCAGAAAAGGGCTTAACTTCCCCAACCAGGTCTGGGGTTTAGGCTAAATTCCCAGTAGCAAAGGGAATTGGTGTCCAGGAAGGAAGGCAAAAGACCAGTTCCAAAAAAGGGAGCCAAGAAGAAGATCCAAGTATGTGCAGACACTTGATAACTGATAGAAGTGGCAAGAAATATGGATGAAAGACAGGCTAACCATCAAACGGCACAGGGACAACTCATTCTCCACATAACTCACAAGGAATCTCTAACACACAATACAGAAATGAATTCTATGTTGATTAAAGATGAAATAATTAATGGATATCACTAAGGTCTTTTTTTTTTTTTAAAGAGAGAGCAAGCGTGACCATGAGTACAAGTAGGGGGAGGGGCCAAGGGAAAGGGAGAGAGAATCTCAAGCAGGCTCCAGGTTCAGTGTGGAGACTGACATGGGGCTCAGTCTCACGACCCTGAGATATGACCCGAGCTGAAATCAAGAGTCAGATGCTCAACTGACTGAGCCACCCATGTGCCCCTGGATATGATGAAGGTCTTAAAAGATGACTGTAAACAACAACCTGGGGAATTCTTGGGCCATGTGGAGAAAACAGTGGATTGACAAGTAAAGGAACAGATGGAAAAGGAAGGGGGAGGGAGGGGCTTCTAAGTATGTCCTTCCTCAGCTCCCCTCTCCCCTGAGACCCTGGGTTACCATATGGCATCTCTTTTTACAGTCACTCTTTTATATTGAAGTCCCCCCTCTTTACATCATGGTTCAGTACCCATCTCTATCTCTGTCTATCTGCTACATGCACCTTATTTTTTTTTAAGATTTTACTTATTTATTTGACAGACAGAGATCACAAGTAGGCAGAGAGGCAGACAGAGAGAGACGGAGAAGCAGGCTCCCTGCCGAGCAGAGAGCCCGATTCGGGACTCGATCCTAGGACCCTGGGATCATGACCTGAGCTGAAGACAGAGGTTTTAACCCACTGAGCCACCCAAGTGCCCATGCTACATGCACCCTTTTCATACTCTGCTGAGCCCTCTCCCCGTAGGGCTGAGAAAAGTGGACTAAGCCCTCCTACTTCATATGGCCTTCACTTGAGTAAAACAAGCTCGAAGTTTTAAGAGTCCATACTGTCCATGGGCATTAGTCTACACCAATGCTTGGTGCCCCTTCTGATTTAGAGCTAGGCAGTGTGTTGAACAGGCACTCTGCATTTTTGTGTAGGAGGGAGCAAAGAAAATCTGGCCTGAGTCAGACTGCCATCTGCATCCATCAGGTGGGTGGTGAGAATCTCAGCATGTGAGCAAGTTCTTTAGGTTCTTCAGGGAGGCCAGGAGCATGTGGGCAGTGCTCTGACTTGGGTGGGGTAGCTGTAGCACCCCACAGATCTCGTCATTGGGAAGAGACACCTAATGCTAGGGCCGGAGAGATGTGACCTGTAATTCCAAGAGTTCAATCCCTGAGAGGAAGCAGTTGGGGAAGGTGTGGCCCTTCCCAACCTCTGGTGACTGTCAAGGCTATCCTGACCATAAGAGAATGGCCTGGGCTGCAGCTTGAGAAATGGGTGGGAACATCGAAAGTAGCCATCATTGTTCCAAGTAGGTTCTAAATAAACACCTAATGATTTCCAACTCAGCCCTGGGGCAGAGCTCCTGGCCTTCCTGAAGACCCTGAAGAACCTCCCTGAAGACCTGAGTGTGATCTGAGGCTGCTGAAGGGCCCAGTATCTTGGGCAGGACTGGTCAGGGTGTATGAAGCCATCCTACATTGTTGATGATCAAGGCCAGGATGACTCAGAGGGATACTGTCTCTGGTGGGCAGGGTCGATAGAGATGACAGCCAGTTTATAAAGAAGGCTACTAAAGAAGCATGGGGGGAGGGGCGTGGACATCCTCTGACTCACAGGGTGTGTGTGGGGGGAGGGATGTGCTGGATGGAGAGAGGAAAATGTATTGTGGCAGTGACACTAATTTACTTGTGACTGAGGAAGAGTGAGAGCAAGGGGAGTGAGGGATCACCAGGGGAGTCTCTTGGGTGTGAAAAGAAACAAAAACAAAAACAAAAAACAACCTCACTTAAAATGGAGTCAAGGAATTTGAGAGCCAGAGTAGGGGGGTTGGGGGGTTAGGAAGGAAAAAATGAAATAAGAAGGGAGCCAGAGGGAGACAAACGAGAAGAGACTCTCAATCTTACAAAACGACTGAGGATTGCTGGGGGGAAGGGGGTGGAGAGGGTGGTTGGGTTATGGACATTGGGGAGGGTATGTGCTATGGTGAGTGCTGTGAAGTGTATAAGCCTGATGATTCAGAGACCTGTAAAAATTATACAAATAATTTTTTAAAAATGGAGGCAGAAGCCCTGTAGGGGCACTCTCATACACAAGTCATTCCTTGCAGGCTGCATACCTAAAGAGGGCAGAAAGATCATTCTTTTTTTTTTTCTAATTATTTTCTAATTATTTTTATTAACATATAATGTATTATTTGCCCCAGGGGTACAGGTCTGTGAATCATCAGGCTTACACATTAACCTATCCGCCCCCCGCCACCCCCCCACCACCTCCAAGCAACCCTTGGTTTGTTTTGTGAGATTAAGGGTCTCTTATGACTCTTATGAGTTGGGCTGCCTGCTGCTCTCTCTCCCTCTGCCTGCTGCTCCCACTGCTTGTGCTCTCTGTCAAATAAATAAATAAATAAAGCTTAAAGAAAAGAAAAAAAGGAGGAAGATCTCCCCTTACCCTAGCAACAACCCACTAACCACCACTTGCCACCAAAAAGAAATCTCCACAACCCCAAACTCTTGCTCTTCTCCAATAAACTTTGTTCAAAACAACCCTCCCCAAATTCCTCCTAAACCCTCATTAAAGCTGACCTTTCCTTTCTCTCTTCAGGCTTGCCTATGGTTTGCCACAGTTTGATTGTCTCAAATTGCAATTCCTCTGCTATTCCTGAATAAACTTGTTTTGCTAATAAAATAACTGGTTTTTGACTTTTAAGTTTCATGTGGGTGAGTGTGAGGGACAACTACCAACTTACGTGAGAAAACTTTGTCAAGTTTTGTTGTGTGTGCATGTGTGTGTGTGTGTGTGTGTGTGTGTGTGCTTGTAGTGTTTCCCAGAAGTGTCTTCAAAAATTGTTATCTGTGTCTCTGGACAGGTCCAGCATGGGATGGAAGGGGAAGGTGTGGTAGATGTCTGCCACGTGGGGAGTGGGATGAACTTGGGCAGGACTATGTGTGTACTGGGAAGTGTGTGTCAGAGGAATGCCTGTGAGAGAACAGTTCCTGGAGACTGCAGTGGAATTAAGTTGGAATCTTTTGTGTGGAAGAATTTTGCAGCAGGCAGGGCAGGACTTTGTGTAGAAGGAGTGTGTACGTGTGTACCGAGTGTGAGGAAGCAAAGGTAGGTGGGGAGGGGGGAACAAGTGTTTGTTTGTAGGGGGTGTGGACTGGGTGTGTCAGGCAAGCAGGCTGGAGAGTAGGGGAGAAAGGATATGTGGTGGAGGGGGCATGAGGAGACCTTCTGTACCGAAGGCATTGTGAGGGGTGATTTGTGTGTGTGCCAAAGGAGGGTGAGTAAGAAATGGAAGGCTATGTAGGGAGACATGTTTATTTGTGGGGCTTTGGGGTGCAGGCTGTGTGAAGTCACACAGTCTGGTGGAGGGTGGGTGATAGTGTGAAATGCAGGACGTAGGGGTGCATGGGTGTCTGATAGCGGAGGTCTAAGTGTGGAAAGTGAATTCAGGTGTGGGAAGGGCAGGGTCATTACAGATGACAATTAGTGTATAAAGAAGGCTACTAAAGAGGCATAGGGTGTGGGGTGGTCTCCCTATGACTCATCCTGCCCTTGATCATCAACAAAGTGGGATAGCTTCACAGTGAAATTATAATGGAGCCAATAAAGGGGAGGGATGGTGGAGAAACTGGGTGTCACTTTCCTTTGATTTTTTTCTGGTTTCTTTGTGGGTGTGTGTTGGGGGGGGGTGGGAGGAGGGGGAGAGTGATTTGCCTTGATTTCCAAAAAACTCTACCCAACAAAGGGTGAAGGAGCAGTTGCCACGCGGTGCCCCAGAGTTCGGCAGCGCTCCCCCACAGAGCCGGTCCCACCCATGCCCAGTGACTGAACTGGTTTGTCTGCCCTGCTAGTGTCTGCTCCTCAGAGAGTCTGCCTGTTGCCTGAGCAGTGATAGTCTCCTCAATCCTCTTACCCTCCAAAGGGCAGAAGGCGGGGTACATCTCCTGCCCCACAAGAAAGTAGAGGGGAGCCGGGGCACCTGGGTGGCTCAGCAGGTCATGATCCCAGGGTCCTGGGATCAGTCCCACCTGGAGTTCCAGGGGGACCCTACTTCTCCCTCTGCCTCTGATCCCCTCACACACACATGTGCTCTCCCTTGCTCGCTCTCTCTCTCTTTCTCTCTCTCTGAGTGTAAAATGTAGGGTAGGGGTGTAAAATTAGAAGTGGGCTAAGGGAATGCAAGGAGGCAGGGGGAGGAAGAGAGACAATGGCTGCTGGAAGTGAGGCAGGACAGCTGACAGGTGCCAGCCCAAACCACAGTGGGGGCCCAACCCTCCAGCCTTCGCCCCTCTCCACGCCCATCCTCCCCATTGCTGTTTGCCCACTTTCTTGGGGAAACTTCTTGTTCTCAGTCCCCATCTCCTTCCTATGCCCCTGCCCTGCTCCCCAACCCCTCTCCCTTTCCACTTTACCCCCCTCCCCAGGATTGCTCAGGTCTCCTGCCTCCTGTTAGTCCTCAGCACTGCCCATGGGACAAAGGGTGACAGGGAGACTGGGGAAGGGGGCTGGCTGACCCCCAGGCCCCACCCTTGGACACTAAAGGCCATGTGCATCCCGGAGCGCCCTCCTGGAGCAGTGGGTGGGCCAGGGAGAGGATTCTGGGCCCTGGGCCAGAGCTGGTGGATGGCTTTCCCAGCTGGCCACACCCCTGTGGAGGTTTATTCACACTAAGTCCAGGCATCTGCCCACAGGCAAGCTCCGGGAAAATCAGAGGCAAAACAGCCCACACACCCCACCCATGCCCATTCATCCTCCAGGCACTCCAGCCCTGCTTTCCTGAAATGCTCTCCCTGGCCAGAAACCAGTCAACTCCAGGGTATTTATGTAAAAATATGTGTGTACTTTCTGGTTCGGGCTTAATTTTTTCAGCTATGTTATTAGATAGGAGCAGATACTGTGGGGACCTTCCCTGCCTTGACACTTTTCTCCCAACATAGCCGGTGCCTTCCCCAAACGTTGTTAGATCTACTGTGCAGGCATCAGTATGTATACTGTGTGAGCATCTTGGGAAAAGATGCGTTTCTCCTCTGCACCAGTCCTGCCTTCCAGAAGCCTGGTACCTGGTATCATAGATGCTAGCATTCCAACTTCCTTCTTCCTGTCTTAGTCCCATGGGGCTGCTATGACGAACTGCCACAGACTGGGTGGCTTATAAACAACAGAAAATGTTTTCCCACAGTTCTGGCATCTGGGAAGTCCAGGATCAAGGCTCTGGCAGGTGTCTGGTGAGGGTCTGCTGCTTGGCTGGTAGACAGCTGTCTTCCCACTGTGCCTTCACATTGTAGAAGGATCCAGGGAACTAGGGGCCCGTTCATGGCCTGTCCTTCTGGCCTAGTCACTTCCCCAAGGCCCCACCATCCAATACCCCCACTGCAGGCAGATCCTCTACCCCAATAACTGATGGATAGGTCACCTGGAATTCCTGAAATCAACGTGCACAGTTATGCCTCTGGCCTTTTGTTCATGCTCATCCCCTGCCTAGAATTCTCTTTCTCCATACGCACTACCTGGTCAAGTTCTAATAATCCTTGAAGACTCACTCAAAAATCACCTCCTATGAAGACGTTCCACCTCTTCTAGACAGAATGCATCACCCCCTTTCTGAGCTTTGAAAGCTCTGAGCCCAGAAAGTGTCCCATTGTGTCCTAATTAGGCTGTGTGTCTGTCTCCTTTGTTGATTCATGATCACCTTGCTAACGGGCCGATCCCTTGTCCGCTAGTGTGTCCCAGAAAATGGTTAGTGACTATTCATGACAGAGGATCAGTAAATTTGGAAAGAACAAAGTGTTTTCATTAAACTGAAAACACCAGGATCTGGGAACAACTTCGTTGTAGGACTCAAGTCTAGATAAGTATTTTCATTTCCTGTTTGCCTTTTCAACACTCCCATCCACACCTCCATCATCTGCCTTTGGTCTGTGAATTGAGTAATCTCAGCAATCGTCACTTGCCAAATATAATTACGAAAGAGTCATTAGGAGAACACCAGATACTGTGAAGACAAGAAGGTGGTGGACAAGAAGGTGGCTCCCTGCCTGTTGGAGATTACATCCTTTTCTTTTTTTGCCAGATTCAGGAGATGCTATGGAGATTAAGAATCAAGGTGAGACACCTGGGTGAATCTGTCGTTGAGCTTCCAACTCTTGATTTTGGCTCAGGTCATGGTCTCAGGGACGTGGGAACCCTGCTTAAGATTCTCTCCCTCAGCCCCTCAACAAACTGAAGTTTACTTTAAAAAATATACATATACATATATAATATATACAATTTATATAAAATATATATTATTATTAAAATATATACCTTATGTACACAGGGGAGATATTCAGGGAAAAATTAGTGACTCCTGGAAGGGGCTAAAAAGCCAGGATTAAGTGGCATATTTAATAGAGAAAAGGGGAGCAGGGATGTGGGCCTTTTAGGAGAGAGTAGCTGATTTTTTAGAAAAGATGGTATAATAGTTTGTGACAAAGCTGTCTGGGTGTGTTGTGGACTTCTAGTCTCCACTCTTGTGATGAGTAAATCCTGGTTGCCAGGAGATTGTGGACATGTGAGTTCCTTTCCAAGTTTCTGTCTTCAAACAAATGGGGGTGGGGGGGTGGGAAGGGAGTTCAGAGACAGCCTCCCCCTGCATTAGCTGTTTCTCAAAATAAACAATATGGCAAAGCAATAAATGTGAGGGTACCATATTCTTCCACCCTTCACACCATACACAAAAAAATAACCCAAATTGGATATATATGTAAGGGATAAACCTATGAAAGCATTAGAAGAAAACATAGGAGTAAATCTTTGTGAGCTTGTTTGGAAAGACCTTCTTATGCACCAATAGCACAACTAACAACAAAGCAAAAGATGAAATCAACTTCCTCAAAATTTAAAACACGTGTGCTTCAAAGAGACCATCAAGAAAGTAAAAGAGACTACCTATAGAAGGAGAGAAAGTAATTGCAAACCATCTATCTGGTAACACTGGTATCCAGAATATATAAAGAACTCTAACATGGGACAATACACAGGTCATAGCACAGTTTAAAAATGGGGCAAGGATTGGAGTATGCATTTCTCCAAAGAAGTGTATAAATGGACAATAAACACATGAAAATTCCTTAATATGCTTAGCCACCAAGGAAATACAAATCCAAACCACAGAAAGATACCACTTCACATCTCCTAGCATGGCTGGCATCAAGAAGACAAGACACTGACAAGTGCTGGAAAGGATGTGGAGAAACCAGAACCCTCCAGTGTGGCAGCAGACAAGGCTGATGGAGTCAGTGTGAGGCGAGGGGTCCATGCGTGCGGGGTAACCCATGTGTCTGGGACTGCAGAGGTTCAAAGGTGAAGTGTGGAAACATCCACAGTATGGATGAAGAGCAGGTAGGGAATGTTGCTGGACAGTGACGGGTGGGGATTTGCTCCTTCTGCTTCACTTCACTTCTCTTTTAGAGTTTCTCTTCTGAACATGGTATCCAAACCTGCATAGCCATCAATGGTTTTTCCTTGGACGATTCTAGTTCTCTCATCTTTCATATTCCACAGGGTCTACATCCAATAAACCACTTGCCTCTTAACCATTTTCGTTCATTTGCTGTTTCATTTCCTGTATTCTTCCACATTTTTTTTCTTACGTAGTTGCCCTGGGGATTACAGTTAGCAGATCTATCTAAACCAGTCTAGCTCAGAGTAACACCAACCTTGCTCCATTATCCTTTGATTCCCTCTCCCTCTTTGTGCCATCATCGTTATACAGATGACCTCTTTATGCAGTTTAAACCCACATACCTCTTAAGCCAAACAGGTTTATCACTGGTGCTTATGCAATTGTCTTTTAAATCACATAGCAAATATACAGACATCAAATCATTATGTTGTAAGCCTGAAAATGATACAATGTTATATGTCAATTATGACTCAATTTTTCTGAAAATCAACAGGAAATAAACAATTACAGGGATGGCTGGGTGGCTTAGTTGGTTAAGTGTCTCCTTCAGCTCAGATCATGATCCCAGGGTCCTGGGATAGAGCCCCACATAGGGCTGTCTGCTCAGTGGGGAGTCTGCTTCTCCCTCTACCTGCTGCTCCCCCTTCTTGTGCTCTCTCTCTGTGACAAATAAAATGTTTAAAAAAAACAATTAATTACAAATAAGATTAAATGTGTAGTGTCTGTCATGTTTACTATGTAGCTACTTTTACCATTGCTATTTATGTCTTCGTATGGATTTAAGGTACTGGCTAGAGCTTAGGCTTAGGTTTGGGACTTCAGACTCACTCGGTGACTGTGGAAAATGCCGGCCCCTTTATAAGCTAAGATGGACAAAGTCACACATAGCCTGTCCATGAGCCCAACCCGCTGGGTGTTCTAGCAGCTGCGTGAGTCACCTTTCCTGCCCACAAGTAGCATACCATACACGGAACATGCTCCAACAGGAATCTGTGGTCCTTCTGCCAGGCCAGGGTGGAAACGTGTTCTCAGACAGAGCTTATCCAATTTTACTAGTTGGGAATGTTACATGCAGTTTCAGACCCCTTCACACACTGACCCTGAGTTGTCTGGGCAAATAACCCCCTTTTCCCAGAGAGAAAGCCCTGAACATAGTCTATGGTTACTTTCTTTGAAGTTTGTTTTTTGCCAGGCAATGTGGGGAAACCCTGTGCCTCAAGGACCTCGACCCAGCCCATCCCAAGGAGTCACTGAAGGTTCTTGGTCTTGTCCTGAGAATAATTCAATGACAGACATTCAACACAGTGGACGAATGACACAAGCAAGAAAGTTTATTAAAGAGATTCTCTCAAAATGTGAGAGCTGGCGAGAGAGAGAATGCAGAGCAGTTTGGTTTCTCTCATTATTGACAGCTAGGGGTGGAATATTTATTACTCGGTATGGTGATGCAGAGTTTCCTGCTTTTTATTCTTGTTTGGTCAGGGGTTCCTTGTCCTGGCACCCAACATCTTGGGTCTGGCTGGTTTGATCCAGGTCTTTGTGGAGTACAACCAGGCAGGCCCCCGACATTCCTGATAGCTCCTGAGAGCTGCCCCTGACTTCCTGATTGGTGACCTCTAGGTAGGTGGTGACAATGGATGGCTGATTCTAAAACATTTGATCTAGTTAAAGGAAGGTCAGTGATGTAGCCCATTTACTGGGCATCAGGAAAGCCCTGGAGCCAGACTCACAAGGTATCACACCAAATGGGTGTGACTTGCATTTTAAATAACCAGCAGGATACCAGGCACACGGTGAAAAACCTAACTGTGGGAGGGACAGATAGTATTGGACATTGTTATCCTCCGAAATTCTTGTTGAAATCCTTAACATAAAGGTATTAGGTGAGTCTTTCAGAAGTAATTAGGATAGGAGGCTGCCCATCACTGCTGCCTATAAAAAGAAAAGGAAGTGCTTGTTGTCTCCTGCTGCAATCCACCAGGTTGAAGACACAAGGAGAAAACTGCCCTCTGCAAGCTAGGAAGGGGTCCTCACTAGACAGAGGATCTGCTGATGTTTTGATCTTGAACTCTCCAGCCTCAGGAACTGTCAGAAATAGACACTTGCTTTACAGCTACCTGACATGTGCTATTCTGTTATACCAACCTGAGCTTGCTAAGGTGGTTGGATGGAAAGGGGCAGGGGGATAGCTGTAAAAGTGAGGGGAGAGGGGATGCGCTGAAAAGCATTAAGACTTCAGAGGCACTTTCAAGAGAAAAATGACATGAGAAATGTCACAGTGACACCAAAGCTTTGTTCTTAGTCTAATTTGCACAACTCAAACACCAGAACCCCAAGACTTTCTCTAATGATAAACTACTTGGCTTTTCTTGGGTCCACAAGTCTTGGCTCCAACAGGATTGTTGGACTCAAGATTGTCAACCTGTCTTTGATGATAGACCCGGTGCCCTGTGTCTCCAGGTCCTTTGATTAACCTGTGTGCACTTGGGAAGTGTGAATCTCAATCAGATATGAGGGAAGAGATCCAGTAGACAAGGAAGGGGGTGGGAAAGGGGAGAGTGGAGAAAATGTGGGAAGATGGAGGAGGAAATGGGAAGATCAGGGAGGGAAGAAGAGGCAATGTGGGAAGACAGGAGGTTGGTGGCAGCATGGGGGCGTGGGGGAGGGGAAAGGTACTCACTTCACTGCCAACAGTCTCACTTAGACTGGAAGTGGTTTTGAGGAGAGTGGAGAGGGATTTTTTCAAGTGAACTTTGCTTTGTGATGTCTTCTCTCTGTCTTGTCTTAAATGAGTAATCTTATCTTGAACAGGTACAAAACTCTCCCTCAGCACCACTTGCTTCTGTCAGATTCCTGCAGAACTGTCAGCCATCTTGTATGATGACATTGGGAAGTGTCCCACACCCACTTCCTGTAGTGTGCTGTCCGAGGGTGTCGCTCCTCAGGAATGTTGCCAGTATCTTACTCTGCAGGTTTTCTTTTGTTATTGCCGTTGCTGGTACGAGCCCGGAAGACAGTGGGCCGTGAGTGTCCTGGGATCTGGGTACCTAGCGGGGGCGAGGGAAGACAGGAGAAAAGGGCTTCCCCACATTTCAGGCAAGTGCCAACCTGTCCATGTGCTCTGAAGGACCAGAACCCCAGGCTAAGGCACTCTCCTTGTACGGTGTTCCCATGGGGCAGCTCCCCCTCTCCTGCCATTTCCCACCTTCTATTCCAGGAAGCCTTTCCTGGTTACCCCCAGGAGCCATCATGAGTTTGGCATGTGTCCTATAGTGTCTTTTTTTGTTTTTTTTTTTTGTTTTTTTTTTCCTTTCTGTTGAAAGTCCTGTCTGGTCAGCTAGATTTTAAGTGCCAGGAGGACAGACACTGTCTTTTAGTTTTTCTGCCTAAGAACTTGACAGATGTCACTAAAAGTATTTGTCAGATGTATCCTCCTGGTAGTATTATGTGTCCCTGAGTGGTCTATGGTAGGTAACATTGAAGTACTTTCCTAAGGCTCAGGTAGTAAAAGGTGGGGACTAAGGATGCAGAAGTGGAGGGGGCTGGGATGGAGACCCCCCTCCCTCTGCAGTAAGCCTTTCAGAGGGAATCTTGGGGCCCCAGCTGCCTTTTTCTTTCACAGATGCTCACTCTCTCTGCCTTGACCTCACTGTCACATCTCGATCCAGACCTGCAGACCGCTGGTATGAAGTGCAGGATTCAGTGGACCAAAAGCCCTTCCTTCAGTATGACAGTGATGGCAACAATTTCAGAACTTTGGGTCTCCTGGGGAAGAAGGTGAATGCCACCAAAGCATGAACAGAACTGACAGAGACATTGGAAGAGGTGGGGTAAGAGCTCAGGATGATCCTGCCTGACATAAAACTGGAGAACAGCATGACCAGGGGTGAGTAGGGGAAGGGAATAGGTCGAGGGAGACAGTCAGCAAGAGAGACAAGGAGCATGTGCAGGGAAGGGGCTCCTGTAAGAACTCAACACTGGCTCTACCTCAGAGACATGCTGGACCTCACAGGAAATCATGGTGTTAAGAGTCCAAGCGGATGACTTTGTGTGTGGATTGCAGGTCGTCCCTCCCTGGACAACCAGCTGTGTTGTGAGCATGAAGCAGAACGGTGCCCCACTGCATCCTGGTGCTTCAACATCAATGGACAGGCGGCCCTCCTCTTTGATGCTATGAGCATGACCTGGACAGTCATGAACCCTGGAGCCAGAGGCATCAAGGAGGAGTGGGAGGACAAGGGACTGTCTGGCTATTTCAGGAGGATCTCCGTGGGAGACTGCAATCACTGGCTCAGGGCATTCTTAGAACACTGGGAGAAAGTGCTGGAACCCCCAGGTAAATGAGCAGGGTGAGGTGGTTGCTCTCTTTAAAGGTCAAATACCTTCCTTCTCTGTGTGGATAGGAGTACGGGTGTGCAATTGATTTGACGGATTAGTCAACTAACTGAGCTCTTGGTGGACTGGAGAGGCAGTGACCGCCATAGGCCCTCCTATTGCACTCCTTTCCATTCCCCTCCCTCCACGCAGGGGCCCCCTTCCCCTACAACCAATGATCCAGTCACCTGGAACTTCTAGGTGGTCCCCGAGTCTACAAGCTACATTGTGCTTACAACCTTCTCTTCTTCCTCTGTTTTACTTATCCTTTAAGCAGTACAAAAGTCACATCTGAGGAAGCCCTCCCCACCTCCCTCAGACAGAATGAAGCACCCCCAGTTCTGTCACTCTCAAAAAGCTCTGCCCACAGTGAATATGTCACACTCTATGATAATCAGATGGACATCAGCTGTCTCCCTCAGTAGAAATATGAGCTCCATGAGGACAAGGCACAACCCCGCATTCCTCCATAGACCCCAGGATCAGATAGAGGGGCTGCCACATCATGAATCAATAAATTTGGAGGTGACATGGGCTGCCTGGGGCAAGTAGGTGCTCAGGAAGGTATTTTATTATTTTTATTGAATTATAATTAACATCCAGAATATATTAATTTCATATATATAATATAATGATTCACCAATTTTATACATTACTCAGTGCTCATTGGGATAAGTGGATTCTTAAGCCCCTTTACCTACAAGGATCCCCTCTGGCGATCCTCAAGAAGGTATTTTCTTGGGTTGAACAGGACTTTCACTTTTTGTTTGTTTTAGCACCATCAGTAAATGTCTCAGAACCCAAGTCTTCGTCCATCCGGGAAACTCCAAGGATTGTTTTAGCAATCTTTATCAGCTCAGTCTGGATCTTCTTTGGCATTTTTATGAAATAAAGTAAGTGTGCAGCAGGCTGCCTCTGGCTGTGGGAGAGGACGAAGTCTAATAAAGACTTGGGAGAGGTGTGCCATGGGTCTCACCCACGCCCTTGTCCACTGTTCCATCTCTACACAGAAATGATGCCCTTCCTTAGTGTTGAGCCCCACACCCCACACTAGGGCTGGGGTTACTCTGATGTGGGGGCGGATGGAGGCTGGCCCAGGTGGCACAATAGTGCAGTGAGGGGAGGGGCGAAACTGTGTCTAGTCCTACAGTTGGGCGGGGTTTCAGATCCACTTCCTGGATAGAGTATTGTCTTGTTGCACTCTATCCTAGGATTCCCCCAGTTTTTTGATGAAAAAATTGTTTGCTCTGTGAGGATAGTATGATGTCCTCAACAATCTTTGTAATGTCACAATAGTGGTTCTATAATCAGGGGTTTCTTCTCTGGACCAGGACGTAGTTACAGCATTAGACCAACCCTAGCTGGCAAAAACTGACACTAATCTGACTGCCAATCCAATACATGATCTTTTACCATGGGTGAGTTTACTGAGAAGCTGATGAGTCTTCAGCTTCAGAACCCTTCCTTTAGGGGCGCCCATGTGGCTCACTCTTTAAGAGTTTACTTTCTGCTCTGGTCACGATCCCAGGGCCCTGAGACCGAGCCCCACATGGGGCTCCCTGCTGAGTGGGGAGCCTGCTGCTCCCTCTCCCACTCTACCCCCCTGCTTGTGTTCCCTGTCTCCCTCTCTGCCAAATAAGTACACAAAATCTGAAAAAAAAAAAAAAAAAGACAAAAAAAGAACCCTTCCTTTACTCAGCCTCCTTCTCCCATGGCCCTTGAAGGGGGCCCTTGCAATGCGCTGACTTGGTCATTTTGAAGAATTGGCAAAAGGAAGCTATTTGCTCATGATCATTTAGGCCTGTTCGCTTTACTCTGACGCTCTTTCCATCAGATGTTCCCCATGTCAGGTGGACCTGGAGAGGCTGCTGGCATTTTTTTTTTAAATTCAGTTGAGAGGAAAATGACCTAGGGATATATTTATTTTGGCTTAATGAGAAATGTTTATGTGTTCACATACACTTTCTTGTGCAGATAAATTATTGCTGTGCAGAAACCACAGGTCCACCCTGCTGACTGACTGATGTCATGACACAAAGGTACAAGGTGACATGTGGGAATTAACTTATCTGTTTACATATTAATGTGCCCTATAGCACCTGGCTTAGTTGCAAGGATAAATAATAATGTGACATATTTACAAATGAAACACTATGGAGAAATCAATAAGGAGGGAACTGCTACACAAAACATGAATGATTCCCATAGATAGGAAATTCAGAGGAAAATGTCAGACACAGAAGAATATATACTCTGTGTTTCTATTTATGTAAATTTCAAAATCGACAAAACTGATCCTCGGTAATAGAAGTCAGAATACTGGACCCTGATTGGGAAATGATCTCTAAGTTGATCTGACAGGTGATTATGCAGACACAGTTCACTTTAATAAAACATCAAGCTGACCATTAAAAGATTTATACACTTTACTGTATAAGAATATTACATTTCAACAAAAAAATTTTTTTTTAATTTTAAGTAGATATTTCAGTTTTTATTAATGTCTTGACAAGCTGGTAGTTTTCTTGTCATGAATATCCTCAATGATGAATTAAATTATAAATACATTATACATTTTTTTCCAAATAGAATCAGATATATACACAGTGAAAAACAGAGACTCAGATGGACAGAGAGAATGTGATAGCATGCCAGACAGCATCAGAGCCCCCTGACTAGTCCCCTACCTATATCACTGTTCTAACCTTCCAAATTTATTTCTTTCTGCCTTCGCTGTCATCATCCTCATAATGTCCTCCCCAAGTTCACCCAGACCTCACAAACCAAAGTGTAGCAATTTAGAAAAGTTGGCAGCTCTGGGGTTAAAGTCAAAGTTCCTGGGGCTCTCTGTGGAGTCTAAAGTTAAGATTCTTTCTTGTTTTTTGTTTTTAAGATTGTATTTGTTTATTTGAGAGAGAGAGAGAGAACATATGTGTGTGTGTAAGAGAGAGAGAGGGACAGAGACGGGCACGGGAGCAGAGGGAGGGGCAGACAGAGAAACAAACTCCGCACTGAAGCACGGAGCCTGACATGGGGCTCAATCCCAAGCCCTGGGATCATGACCCAAGCTTGACCGACGGAGCCACCCAGGCCCTTCCAAAGATACGATTTTGATGACAAAAATAACCCACTCCATCTATGGTTCAACAAGGAGCAATGTTACTGCTGTAGGATATGATTCAGCTCTTTGAGCTGTTCAAAAGAACACTAATGTTCAGTCTTCTCATTTAAAAAAAAAAAACTTTTTTATTTTTTATATTTTTAAAAGATTTTATTTATTTATTTGAGCGAGAGAGCAAGTAAAAGAGAGCATGAGAGGGGAGAAGGTCAGAGGGAGAAGCAAACCCCCGTGGAGCTGGAAGCCAGATGCGGGACCTGATCCAGGGACCGCGGGATCATGACCTGAGCCAAAGACAGCCGCCCAACCAACTGAGCCACGCAGGCACCCCATAAAGAACTTTAAAAAAAAAAAAAAAGATTTTATTTATTTATTTGACAGACAGAGATCACAAGCAGGCAGAGAGTGGGGCAGGAGCAGACTCCCTGCTGTGCAGAGAGCCTGATGCAGGCCACCTGAGCTGAAGCCAGAGGCTTAACCCACTTAACCCGAGGGATCATTGGTGGGTCAGGAGCAGGGGTGACAATCTGGACTCGCAGTTGGCATCTGAAGGATGTTGAGGCAGGAAGCCTTGTAGGATTGACCCCTCGCACTGTGGGATCTAATGCCATTTCCACCTAATCCATGTCAGAATGGAATTAAATTGTAAGCTACCTGGCTATTGTCTGGAGAATTGCTTGTTGGGGCCGGGACACCCTTTTTTCCTCCATCAGTGGAATTGAGTGCAAAACCTTTTTAGTGGAACTTTGTGGCAGCAAGCCTAGCAAATAGACACGCGGGACATTCAAAAACTAAAGGCACAGGCATCCCTAAGGTCTCAAAAGATGATTGCGACAACACCCTGGAATGTCTTGGTAAACCAGAGACGATGGTGGAGCTGACAGGCAAGTGAACTTGTGCAAAAGGGAGGGTGAGGGAGTGAGCAATAGAGGGCTTTGCTGGTGGTTTCCCTCTGGGAGCCAGGCAGTTCCCACCCAATGTCCCTGTTCCTTCCCCATCATGCCCCTCAGACCCTCCCACCCCCACACCCTGCCCCCCATTCCTTGAGGCCAATGGCCTACCTACCCACCTCACCACAATTGTGGGAGGTAAGGTTATGTCATTGTTTCTGTATTATAGGTAAACAGCCTGTGCTTTAAAGAGAGTAGGTGCTTGCCCCAAGGCCACATGACCAGCAAGTATTGGCCTAGGTGTTGCTGTCCAAGAACTTGAGACTGTGCTATATTAAGCAGGTTAAGTTGCATGAGAGATGAGCCAGTTTTTAAATATCTGAAGGACTGTCATTTGGCAGAAGGTAGAGATTGCTCTGAGAGACCCCATAAAATGAACTAGGACAAGTACAAAGTGGTTAGAACTGAATATAAGGAAAAACATTTCTTTTTTTTTTTTTTTAATTTGACAGACAGAGATCGCAAGTAGGCAGAGAGGCAGGCAGAGAGAGGGGGAAGCAGGCTCCCTGCTGAGCAGAGAGCCTAATGCAGGGCTCAATCCCAGGACCCTGGGATCATGACCTGAGCTGAAGGCAGACACTTAAACCCACTGAGCCACCCAGGTGCCCCAGGAAAAACATTTCTAATGACTATAATAGAGTTGCCCAGAAATGGACTGGCTTTGCTATGTGAAGTAGGATATTCCCACCCACTATAACTCAGGGATAGTTAGGGCATATGCGGCGTAAGGTTGTTGTAAGTCAAGAAGTCAGCGTTTGTGTAGATCTCAAAACCAGTTCTTGGCAGTCCCTAACACAACACTTCTTATAAGTGTCTCTTAAGTTTAAAATAAAAATCAAAAGAAATGTCTAAGCAAACATTAGGCATTGACTTAGTCAGTGATTAGACAACTTTCCAGGAATTTCCTCAGCTCCATATCACTGCCTTTGTCTCACTCCATCCTCAGTGGGGGAAGGAAGGCAGGGCCAGAAGCCTTCATGTTTCACCTTCATGTTCTCTGCACCTCAGTCACGACCCCTGGGAGGGTGGGGGAGGGGGGGCAAAGGACCAAACCGGACTCAACAGAACCTCCCTCCCGGGACCAACTGTCGCTGACTCAGTTTCTGTGCCTTCCTGGAATTGAGGTGAGGTGAACTCGGGCTTTGCACAAAGAGGGCAGAAAAGGCCAGACTGAGCGAAGCAGGAGTCATGGGCGCAGACAGAGGTGGACATCCAAGACTGCTTGGTCCTAGAAGGAAGAAATATTCCCTGTTAGACCAGCTGCCAGGTTGCTCAGAGCTCTCCGACTTTGTGTCTAGGCCATCCTTCAGGCCCATGCCCTACCTCTGAGTCATCTCACAGGTTTATGCACAATGGCTCTTTTACCTCAAGCCTCCCAGAGATTTAATCAGGCCAGACCTGGATCACTTGCCTGTGTTAGGGCCTATATAGCCAGAGCGGCTCCATCTGGTTCAACAGTGATTTTGTTGTTTATGCAGTAAAACTTAGACTGACCCTGCCCTCTCCCTCCAGGGGAACTTTCTTAAAAGCAAGTCCGGGAAACCAGTACCAGGTAACAAAGCCCGAATACAAGGGTGGGTCAGGCCAGGTGGAGACACCCAGTCAGTGGGGCAGCAAACTGTGTCCCTAGCTACCAAGGAGTGTGGGCCCCGCCTTTTGGGTGCCTTTTGGGTGCCAATTCTGACCAAGGTGATTGGCTAGTTCAAATAGCTACCCGCGTGTGACCTAGCATGACTGTGCAGCTTTCTCTGTGTGTTGCACTCTCACTGGCCACCTGTGTGTGGCCAGGCTCAACCGCATGGCCTTTGCTCTATAAAAGTTAGTCTGTGAGGTTGGGTTGGGTCGCCCTCTCTGTAAGAGGCGGCCCCTACCGGTTGGTTTGATTCTCGATGCTGGGCGCGAAATAAAGCTTTGCTTGACCTTCGCTTTGTATCAGTCTCGCTCCTTTGATCACGGACCAACTATTGAGGGACCTTTCAGCCTGCAAGGGAGAAAAGCACCCCAAGTTTAAGGCCAAGCAAGGATGCTCTCAGGGAAGCCATCTGGGCCTTTAAAGTTGTCAGGCAGCTACTGCCTTCACTCTGGTCCTGTCTGGGGCTGTGTGCTTACTGTTCTCCCTTGCCCCTCTGGACTGCTCCCTTTGTAGCCCTCTGCTGAGCCGTTTCTCTGCTCCATCCTCCCCTTCCACGGAGCCCTGGAGCTCACCTGGCTTTCCAGCTAGGCTGTTCTCACTGACTCCATGTTTCTCGATTCTGTACTGGATGCTCCTGGGAGAGAGTATCTGAGGGTTTCCGCTTGGCCCTGGTGCTCCTTACTGGTTTCCTGAGCCAACAGGGGTGGGGCACCTGGAAGCTGGGGCTGCCCCTTCCAGGGAGGTGGGCAGAGTAGACTCCAAAAGTGGTGGGCAAGGAGGAATCACAGTGTAATGACTGTCCAGCTGATAGGTTGTATGAGAGTCAGGCTTCAGAAGGGTCACATGCCTTCTAATCCTGGGGGATCTCCTTCATTTCTGTGAGCCCTAGTTTTTGTAGTTTTTGACATATGTGTCCTCACATACGAATGCTTCATTCATCGATAAGGTGTTGATGTTTAGGTTTTCAAAAGAAAGATATTTTGCTTCAGATAAAAATGAAAGGAGAAAAACCAGAAGTTGGAGATGCATGATTTATTTGCTTTATCACAAATCATAATAAGCCCAATCGTCCCTCCTAATACACCATGTAAACACACCTGTTTTTTCAGTTTTATTAAAATGTGATTGAAGACAATAAGTTATATCTACTTCAAGTATACAGTCTGATGGGGCTTCACATACGCATGCTCCAGTGAGACCATCACCACAGTCAAAGCATGAACATCTATCCCCTGCTTAGCTCAAGTGTCCTTGAACTTCTTTGTAATCCTTCCCCCTGACATCCACCCCCCCACACCCTGGAATTACAGATTTCTCCACTCAGGCTGCCCAGAACATCGACCATTCCCAGGCCTGTGCAGCTGGGAAATTGTTCTGTCTGCTTCTTTCCAGTGGTTCTTTCTCTGGCCTTGGATGTTTTCCTCATATGCATGTACTCGACCAGTACTCTGGGGAAGGCTTGGGGTAGGGGAAGGGGCCCCTGCACATCTCCAGAATTCTTTCTGTGTAGTTCTCTCCCCTCTGGTACTATGCTCTGTGGATTCTAGCACCTGGCCACCGCCTCCAAATTCTCAATTCCATTTTCTCTGCTCAGAGAGACTGCCCGGCTCCCTTTGAGTTCCCCTCCAAGCCCTGCGGTTTGGAATCCCTCTCTGGGCAGGAAGCCAGGGCAGTCAAAAGGATCCCTTCCTTAGTATCCCTTCTCCTGGGTGCTCTGCTGCCTATTATCTGATGTCCAAAGCACATTGTTAATTTTTCTCTTTTTTTTCTGGATTTTTCTTATTTATTTACTTATTTATTTGTCAGAGAGAGAGAGAGAGAGAGCACAAGCAGGCAAAGTGGCAGGAAGAGGCAGAGAAAGAAGTAGTCTCCCCACTGAGCAAGGAGCCTGACGTGAGACTTGATCCCAGGACTTTGGGATCATGGATCATGATCCGAGCCGAAGGCAGTGGCTTAACCTACTGAGCCACCCACGGGTCCCTTTTTCTAGATTTTTCATCTAACTTCATAGGCTAAATCCAACCCCTTTGCTCTATTATGACTGCAGCAGAAGAAAGGGACTACTTTTTTTTTAAATGTAAAATGCTTTATGACAACCTCATTTTAAAAATTTCAAGTGATATGAAGTCTTATAAAGTAAAAAAGTGCCTATCCCCTTCCACTGTTCCCATCTCACACCCCAGAAATAACCAGTGTTAATGGTAAACACATTAATTCATTTCCACTTTTCTCCAAGGGACCCTGTAGTGAAGTTAGAGAGGGGGCATCTTTAGCAGTGCTGGCAGGATTGGAAATGAATGCTCCTGAGGAACGCTGTCCCTCCCACTGTCCCTCATTATCTCCGCCGCGGAGCACATGAGTAGAGTCTCATTCTGTACTGACTCTCTTCCACTATCCCAACGGCAGGAGCAAAGGTCCTATGTTCCATCTTAAGATCTCTGTGAAGACCATATGAAATCATGTACCTGAAAGTGCTTGGCAAACTTTGAAATCATTACAGTTGTTAATTAATGCTATAGCCTATTATCATATGTGTCTATTTTTCATATTAATAATTATTTTATAACAGCTAGTATTTAGAAGATTTGAATGCTACCTTCAGGGTCCATTTTTATCACCATGACAGTTTCTCCTTACCATAAGCCAACTGAAGCTCTCTGAGGTCTAAGGTGAAAGGAATCCTTATGCTGTCAAGGACATCATTAAGTGGCTTCAGTTGCGTGGGGTGAATATCCCTGAGGTGGAAGAACCTGTAACCCAAAGTGGGCCACTCCCTGTAGGGCTAAGAGGTTAATATTTCAGCTTCAGAGCCATGCATATACACAACCTCATGAACTCTATGAATTTTCCTTTTCATGGAATAGCAAGAAATAATGGATTTTTCTCTTTTTTCTTCTTTTGTATTTTTACCTTCTAGTTCTATCTCCTTCTCTGCTCTAGATCTGGAAGCAATGGGTTCCTAAATATAAGCTCTAAAACCATATATATATTCAGAAACTATTTTTCTATCCTATTATTATCTCTTTCCCTCTAAAAAGGACACTGAACCATGTGGAAATTACAATGTTCATGCATCCAATCAAAAAAAACTTCTGGACATGCCAAAAAGCAAGAAATTGTGATCCATAATCAGGAGAAAAACGAGTCGATAGAAACTCTGAAAAAAAAAAAGATGTAGAAGCCACTGGCAGTCACTTACAACTCAGGTGTGGTCTCCACGGGATGGGATTTTCATAAACCTTACTATGCCATTTAAAACACTACTGCTCTGGGGCCCCTAGGTGGCGCTATGGGTTTAGCCACTCACTCCTGGTTTCCCCTTAGGTGAGGGAGGATCTCCAGGTCATGGGATCTACCTGCGTGGGATCCACAAGCTGGGCTGTCCGCTGGAGATTCTCCCTCCATCTCCCTTTGCCCCTCCCACTGGTGCTCTCTCTCTCTCAAATAAATAAATCTTTAAAAACAAAACAGAACACTGTGCTCGGTTTTGTAACTGTGTATGGTGACAGATGTTGTGGTGATCCGTGAACGATATATACAAGTGCTGACTCATTATGTAAACCCGAAACTAACATGTTATATGTCAAGCGTATCTCCGTAAAGGAAAAAGTTATCTGCTAAATTTAATTAACTAAAATGCATCTTCACTGTTCGGATTTCCGGTTATGTCTGTGGAAATACGACTGCACGTGACTACTTGATTTTTCTGTTTTTCAGCAGCGTTGCCCGCCTTGTGCTACCCAAGTGCATCTGGGGACCCGAACGTGACGGGGACATTGGAGGTGAAGGACCAAAGACTGTCCGAACTGGTTCCCCAGTTCAAGTCCCTTTTCTAAAGCAGACCCCGAGGTCACAAAGATCTGAGCTTCCCCAAGCAGGTCTCGCGTGTCAATAAAGCCGACTGGGTTTAGACACAATCCCCCGCCCAGACTCAGAGGGCCGCGGTCGCCCATGCAAGCTCAGTACACACAGCACCCCTAGAAACCCACGCAGCAGGTCTCCCTCCTGCGCGCTTCCCCCTTGGAGGAGTCTGCAGAGGGCAACGTGCGCACGTGGTCGTTGCCAGCAGGGAGCGGAACAGCACGCGAGAGGGGCGGGGCCGGTGGGAGGCGGGGCCGGTGGGAGGCGGGGCCGGTGGGAGGCGGGGCCGGTGGGAGGCGGGGCCGGTGGGAGGCGGGGCCGGTGGGAGGCGGGGCCGGTGGGAGGCGGGGCCGGTGGGAGGCGGGGCCGGTGGGAGGCGGGGGCGGGCCTGCACGCGGGCGGAGGGAGGGGGAGCTGGGCGGGGCTTGGCGCTCCTCGGAACTTGCTGGAGCCGCTGTTCACAGGACCGGTGCTGATTCGCGCCAAGGCCGTCTCTTCAGAGAGCTCCAGGGTCCCGGCCGAGAGGCGCGGGCGTTCCCGGAAGCCTCCCCGTAGCACGAGCGGCGGTGCAGGCGGGGCCGGTTGTGCCTCTCGTGGCTGCGGTTCCCGCTGGCGACTGCGCGCCCGCGACTCCGGGGGCGCAACCGGGCACCGAAGTGGCCGCGCTGTGAGGCGCGGGGCGTAGCGGCCGCGGCGGACACCCCGGAGGGGCACAGGGCCCCGCGCTCTCACGCCTTCCTCGCGCTCTGCGGCCCTCCTAGGCCCGCCGCCTCAGCTGCCGGCCGCCATGGCCCTCACCGCCCGGGAAAGCGCGGGCGCGGGCGGCCGCCGCGGAACCCTGCGGTGAGCGGGCTGCGGCTGCTCTGCCCGTGGCTCCCGAGCGGCCGTGCTGCCGGCCTGCCGTCCGCGGCGCCGCCCGGGCTGCACGCGCAGCTCTCGGGAGTGGAGCAGCTGCTGGAGGAGTTCCGCCGGCTGCCGCAGCAGGAGCGGCCGCAGGAGGAGCGGGAGCTGGAGCTGCGCGCGGGCGTCTGGCTCCCGGAGGAGGGCTGCCCGGCCCGGCGGCCGCGGCTACAGCGCCACGCCGGACGCCATCATCCGCACCAAGGACTCCCTGGCGGCCGGCGCCAGCTTCCTGAGCGCGCCGGCGACCGTGCGGGACTGACGGCCGTGCGCGGCGGCCTGCAGCTCCGAGCCGCGCTGCTCGGTGGCCGTGGTGGAGCTGCCTCGGCGGCCCGGGTCGCCCGCCGCCGCCATGCTCGGCTGCTGCCTGTTCAAGTGCACCGCCCGCGGCCGCAGCGTCTGCAAGTTCGCGCTGCCCCGCGGCTACAGCAGCTGCAGCCTCTGCCGCGTCCTTGCCGCCGGCGGGGGACCTGGGAGCCTCGCCCCGCACGGGCGAGCACTCCGCGGGAGGAGGCCGGGCCAGACCTCCGGGTCCTGCTGCCCTGGCACCTGTTGGGTGGCGGCCCCCAGGCGACCACTTGGGCAGTAGAGCCAAGTGAGAGATGAAGCATCCTCGTTCCAAGGGATTTTAGTTCGGGGCCATCCAGAGGAGTGGCTTTGACTCCGGTTTTATAGATGGCTTCTGAGAAACCCGGAAGGGTGGGCAGAGAGGGCACCATGGCCTGCTTCTGGATTTTCTAGCCTGAGGCTAATCTGAAAGGATTCACAGAAATTCTACTTAAAAGAGGAGAAAAGCTCTAAGAAAATAATAAGTTTATTTTAGGCTCAGATTTTTTTTTAATTAAAGATTGTATTTATTTATTTGACAAGCAGAGATCACAAGTAGGCAGGGAGGCAGGCAGAGAGAGAGAAGGGAAGCAGGCTCCCCACTGAGCAGAGAGCCCAATGCAGGGCTCCATCCTAGGACCCTGAGATCATGACCTGAGCCAAAGGCAGAGGCTCAATCTACTGAGCCACCCAGGAGCCTCTAGGCTCAGATTTTTATAAGTCGTGGTTTGTGCTGAGTAATCGCAGGAACAAAATTTAAGTAGATGCCAGATTGCTCATGGCACACCCGTTTCTTGGCTTGGCTCTCATGACTCATGATTCCATGTGCAGTGGCTTTCGTCAGACAAAAATGAGAAGGGAAACTTGTTGTCTGAAATTTTGAAGTGGGTCCAACTGATTCCCATGAATCATGAAAGGGATAGGAAGGGACTTGACTTTAATTGAAAAGAGGAAGTTGAAGGCATGTTTCTTTTTTAAAAAGTTAATAATGAAGTTTTTTTTTTTTTAATTCTGTGGTTTTACTTCTGGCAGATGCTCTGAATGATAGTCAAGGCCCATACAGGAGGCAGGCACACACACACACACACACACACACAAATATGGTAGTTGGAGATTAAAGCCACTGAGGGAATAAAACCTCGATTGGGCCCACATGTGGTTGGCTGTGTGTTTGATTGCATTCTGCTCTTTGAGTTATGATAACATAAAAATGATATATCGACATTGGGGATGGTGGGGGGAGCCTCAGCCACTTGGGAAATCTGGAGTCTCTAGGACCTCAAGGTCCAAAGAGAAGGGTCTGGGAAACCATACCAACAAGGGCCCATCTCCTTACTCACCTCCACCTGAGAGAAAGCTCAGGACCCTTGTCAGGGGAGCAGACATCAAAAGCCACCCTGTGACTGCTCAGTCCTGAGGCAGACATTGGAAAGAAGCCCAATGTTTTCTCCTTGAAGCAAAAGCAAGAGGCAC
Organism: Lutra lutra; assembly: GCF_902655055.1. Taxonomy (NCBI): domain Eukaryota; kingdom Metazoa; phylum Chordata; class Mammalia; order Carnivora; family Mustelidae; genus Lutra; species Lutra lutra. The sequence continues at coordinate 137,338,835 of NC_062283.1, read as the reverse complement.
GTTCACTTGGACCTCCACCAACATCCCTGAGCCTACCCCAAGGCTATTACACACACATCCTTCCTCCTTGCTCAAACATGGACTAAAAAAATTCCCAGCATCGAAGAAACAAAATCCCTTTTTCTTGTTCTCACTGCACATCTGGAAGAAACCAACCTCACCAAAGGAGCTTTCTTATAAGCTAAGGGGAAATCAAAAGGATAATAAGCAAGGGAAGAATATGCTCATGAAATTTTTTTTTTAAAGTTAAGTTTACTAGTAGGAATTTCTGAGTCACTTTTCTTCCTCTTCCTTCTTTCCCCTTCTCTTCCCTAGGGGGTGTTTGTCTGGAATTCAATTATGTAGATGTCAGGGATAAAAATGTGTGATCATAGGGCTTTGTCCTCACTCTGGAAAACACTGTCATACACTTCAGATCCCCAGTAACATGTTACTAGAAGAGTGTAGCTCAGGTCCCCAGGTGCCCTCATTTGCAGCTAGGTCAAAGATTGTCTACCCACATGCCCTGTGTTTGCCTTGCCTAGATGCTTAACCTCTTGAAGCTCTTTATGGTTCTGAAACTTGTACATTTTTCCTTCTAGAACTGCCTCTTTTTCCAATTCTTGTGAGTATACAGAGTTGGAAGCTAACTGAGCAAGAATATCGTTGACAAAAGCTCTTGCAGAGAATTTGTCAGCGGGTCATTTGAGATGAATAAAGACATCATGAAATGATGGGGGCACGTGGAATGAGATGGCACAAATTTATGGCTGAACCCATCAGCCATGTTTGTCGCGGCTGCTGATTTGGGTGCTAGGCATTATTGTAAGGTCCTTAGACACATGAACTCACTCTCCTCACAACCCAGCCAAAGATCTGGGTTCCGTTATAATCCCCAGTGTACTGGAAGACTCTGTGAGAGGAAGCAATCTGCCCTAAAGGGCCCTGCCACACATGAGTCATGGAGCCGTGTCCAAGTGTCTCCGAGAAATATGTAGCAGACACCATTAAAATGGCCATTTGTTCTTCTGGGATATTTTTATGGGAAAGTGATCCATACTAAAGAAAGAGTAGGAGCCAGAAAATTTATTGTGCCATTATTTATAATGGTGAAAAATTGATAAAGTATATGTCTGATAGCAGAGATAAAAATTAAATTGGCAACTGTGAAGTTTATGTGGTAACATAACTAGATATGTTACTAGAATAGATAAGTAAATGTAATTATTTATTGTTATTTATTAATAGCAATATTGTTATTAATGTTACTAGAATATATGAATAAATATCAATAAATAGAACACATTGATAAGTTCGTAGACTAATTGAGGATATAAATTTATATTTCCTATAACTGGATATACTTTGGGAACCCCCAAAGTATATTTAGAAAGATCTGGGCTGACATCCAAACTGACAAATTTATCATTTGTATCATCCTGGGCAACGAAGCCTCTGATTCTCATTTCCTCATGAGTCTGATGCAGATGATAATACCTACCCAGACATTTGTGACATTAAGGTGAGTGACATTAAGGCTCATGAGCATGGTGCCTGATGCCTGGTACAAAGAAATCACCCAATAAATGGCACCTCTTACTTATTATCATCAGCTCATACAGAGAAAGACCATAACGATACACACACAAAATGAGGATAGTCATACTGGAGTTGTGAATAATCTTTTCCTGAAGTGTTACAGTTAGGAAGAGGAGACAATGAAAAAAGAAAATCACAGAAGCCAATCAGCCACATGGATTTTGACACGTAGTATCTAAGCCTCTTCCCTTAGTCTGGCCCCACTCTGTGTCCTGACTTCAGGAGTCTCTGTTAATTTCTCAACCTCCACTGCATCATTTGTGTCCACACAGTACAGAGCTAGATTGCAAAACCTCCTTGTTATCAAGGCTCGTTCACAGCAGTGTGTTGTAAATCAGATTACTTAACAATATTCTTATCACTAGAAAATGACTGAACTTGATATGCTTCAAAAATGGTCTGAGTCTTATTTTGCCTCTGACAAAGTGTGTTTAGTTTTCAAAAGAAATCAGTGTTTCTATAGGACTTAACACTGATGTATTGCAGTTTAGGATGAAAATTCAAACTTACCCTTATCTTGTTCTTTATCACCAAGTCAAGTGTTTTTAAAGGGTTTTTTTTTTTGTTTTTTTGTTTGTTTGTTTGTTTTTTGTTTGTTTGTTTTTGTGGAGACATGGAGAGTGGGGGTGGGGGAGGAGGCAGAGAGAGAGAATCTCAAGCAACCTCCATGCCCTGTGCAGAGTCCCATGCCGGTCTCCATCTCAGGACCCTGAGATCATGTCTGAGCCAGTATCGAGAGTCATACGCTTAATCGACTGAGCCACCCAGGTAGCCCTTCAAGATTTTAAATAATCTCCACACCCATCATGGTGCTCAAGCTCACAACCCTGAGATCAGGAGTCCCTCTCTTCACCGACTGAGCCAGCCAGGTGTCCCAGCAAGTCAAATACTTTTAAATGATAGCACACTCCTTTCCTCTTCTGATCATTGTTTGTTTTTAAGACGTGTTCCTGGGTACTTAAGCTCTGACTTATTTCAGAATACATTACGCAGCATAATTTGCCTAGACTTGAACTGAGGAAGGAATGTATCTCTCTTGCTTTGGTTGCAACAGTGTGGAAGATATGAGGGTTTTGCTATGCTGATAAATCATATCTTAAAGCTTACCTAAAGAAAAGCAAACAAGTAAAACAGTGATTTTTTTTTTCTACTTCTTCCAGGAGAGGCAGGATGAATTGGTTTTGTAATTATGTGGGACATTTCAGAACTTACCTAATTTTTCCAATTTAAGACTTTGGGGTTACATCTTTGAGAGCTTAAAAATATAGCATTCATTGTTGTTTATATCATACAGGTATATTTTAGTTTGTTTACTTACAAAAAGTATTTTAAAATAAATTTTCATGCAAATAGTTGCTAACTATAATGTATTACTGTGGATTATAAGATGATTTCCAGAATTATAAAGTGGGAAACCATTGTGTGGAAAGCAATGAGACTTCCAGAGCCAAAAGAAAGTTCTCTGTAACACTCTGTAAAATGGCCTATTAGTAGTGAAATTGTCACCTCTTTCCTTACCTGGGAGAAGCAGAATAAAGACCTCAGACACTAGGTCTTTGCTCTGAGATGGAAAAGGCAAAACAAATTTCTTCTTAGGCAAAGGTTGCTTATGTGGCTTATTTAAATCTGAGTTATGAGTCCTCATTGTTTTAAATGACTCTAAAGGTGGGACTTGTCTTGGAGTGCCTGGGTGGTGCAGTCAGTTAGGCATCCGACTCTTCATTTCAGCTCAGGTGGTGATCTCAGGGTCATGCCCTATGTCCAGCTCCATCCAGCTGCTCTCAGTGCCCTGTCTGCTTAAAAACTCTCTTCCTCTCCCTCTGTCCTTCCCCCAACCAACCTCCCCCACTCCCTTTCTCAAATAAATAAATCTTAAAAAAAAAAAAAAAAACCCACCAGGGAGTCTGGGTGGCTTAGTCATTAAGTGTCTGCCTTCAGCTCAGGTCATGATCCCTGCTCAGGCACCCTGCTCAGTGGGAAGCCTGCTTCTTCCTCTCTTACTCCCCCTGCTTATGTTCCCTCTCTCACTGTGTCTGTCTCTCTCAAATAAATAAATAAATAAAATATTAAAAAACAAAAATGAAAACAAAAAACAAACAAAAACAATACCAACAAAGAATGGGAGTCATCTTCTCAGTAGACAAATGTAACCATCGATAGTAGCAAGTGTGCTTATTCCCTGTAAATGGGCTCATAAAAAAGCCATCTCTTTTTGAGGCTACCAGCAGCATTCTGACTCAGAAAAGCCACAGCTCTAAGAGCTGCTGGCCCCTCAGAAATAATCTCTGTGTCTGGGTAGTGGGAGGATCAGTGGGTGAGAAGATAGGGCTGGACCAGCAGGTCTCTAAACATCTGAAAGGTCATGGTAATTTGTTGAAGGGTTTTTCTTTAGCAGGAAATGACCCAATCAGATTAGAATCTCAGAGAAGTCATTTTAGCTGTAGTGTGACCACAGTGATGTATTTGTGGCCTAGTGAGAAACAAATAGGATTGCTGCTGGCCTCAGGTGCTGGGATATCTGGGTTGGCCCTTAGGTGTTTGTTTGGGAAGCAGCTGGGACTCTGGAGCAATGTCATTCAGAGAAATTTCGGAAGAACAAATCCCGGCCAGAATCTGGGCAGAGGTTCAGCACTGGAGGAGAGAGGAAATAGTGATTGCCAAATAGGATATATTACAAGAACCTATAGATTTCCCTCCCAGTTACTAAATTACTAAATTCCTTTAAGCTATAAGCGCATTTGGGAAAGTTTATTAATAAGCCTAAATCAATAAAATATTCACAACTCTCCTCTTAGATGTGTTTTCTGTATGCAGCTTCTCCTATCCATCAGCACTAAAGCAGCGATTGGTTAAAGATTAGTGGTCAGCGGACACTACTTCAAGTTAGCCTTGAATTATTTAGTACCATTCCAGATCGAAGGTAAATACATACTTCTGCTGCTGCCATACAGAAACTCTGTCCAGCTTCTGTTATAAAAATCAGTTGTTCCCGGCACCTGCTCTCGGGGAGCCTGCTTCTCCCTCGGCCTGCCACTTCCCCTGCTTGTGTGTTCTCTCTCCCTCTCTCTCTGTCAAGTAAATAAATATATAAGATCTTTTTTAAAAGGAACTAAAAATAAACAAATAACAGTTAGTTGTTAGAACCTGTGAATGTTTTCTATGTTCCAAAATGAAAAATCATATTCTAAAAACTTTCTAAGTGAATTTTATGTTGTGTGAATTCAAGAATTTGCCTTAACTTTCCAAACTTTATTTTCTATGCATTGAACACTTTATATCACTTCTATTTTAAAAACTTGAGGATAAGAAAAAAATAAAATCTGTATCAGAGGAGGATTTAAAAAAAAAAAAGATGTGTTTCAGAAGTCTTTTCTTGCTAAATTCATTTAATAGAACTTTGAACTTAAATTATTTATGAATTAAATGAAAATCTGACTCTGGAGAATAAGTACTCCAGATTGGAGAGCCTAGTACTGGTCTTGTATCCACCACCTTGTTCTAGCTACTGCCACCAGCTGATACTCCACACCACGTCTTCTCCACCTGTTATAGTTAAAGTCCATATTCCTACTATGTCGCTATTTGATTGTTCATTATGAAAAGATAATCTGATGAAAGCCAGCAAGAAAATGACTTTTAGTTTCTATGCATTCTCTTAGTAGTTGTTCACTGGACTGCATCTATACTAGCCAACATGATACTTCTTTAAATAAATTATTTAAAAAATAGGGGATCGTCTCTCTTGTGAACTATTGATTTTCTTTCACAGAAAAGGATAACCCCCCACTTAGCAAGGCCGGGCAGGATGTGATCTTGCCATTACCTACAGATGGAGCGGTTTTGGACGGCCTTGAGATCACGGATGACCACGCCATCGTCCAATATGAGTGGACACTGCTGCAGGGTGACCCATCAGTGGACATGAAGGTACTTTGTGATGTCACTGTAACGACCACAAATATTTCAATGAGGAAATCTCTCATAATGTTTTTCTACTCCTGTTCCCAAAATATCTGTAAACTGGCGGAAGAGGTGTAAGAAGAACGTGCAAGAGTGATGGTTGAAAAAGTGGATTATTATATGAATTTACTTTCTGACTGAGTAAACAGTGATTCTGATCCTTTGTTTTGAAGCTTACTCTTGTTCTTGCTGCTTTTTTTTGGCAAAACAGCTCAGGGGAAATAAGTCGGACTTTGTTTTAATGACTCAGATTATTTTTTAAATTTTTTATTTCTTTTCTTAGCTCAAGGTGCAGGTAGAAAATTTTAAAAATATGAAGAAATATAAAGAGGAAAATAACAATAGAATATGCGAATTCTTCACTTGCTCCAGAAAGCAACCACCTCACCCAGCAATGAGGCCTGCATTGAGGTAACTGCATTAGCAAGTGAGGGGAAGTGTGCCTGTTTAGGCGCTCCCCACTGGTTTTCCTCAGGCTTATGTGGGATGATCTGGAGTTGCTTCAGATGGGAATGATTCACTCTCCCCTTGGTGGCCTATGTCCAGGAGTCTTTCTGGGTTGTTTTTTTGTTTGTTTGTTTGTTTGTTTTTAACTGAGCTATAAAAAGCATTATATTAGTTCCAGAAGAACAACATAATGACTGCACATCTATACATATTATGGGATGATCACCACAATAAGCCTCGTTAATATCTGTTACCTCACAGAGTAACACGTTTCTTGGGATCAGAACTTTTCTCTTTTTTGTTTGAGGAAGGCTTTGAAAACTTTTTTGTAAAGTTTTACTCTCAGTGACGTTCAAATACACAGTACAGTGTTATTAACAATAGTCACCGTGCTGTACAGTACATCCCATGACTTATTTATTTTATGACTGGAACTTTGTACCTTTTGACCCACTTCACCAATTTCACCCACGCCTCACACCCTGCCTCCTCCAACTGCCCATCTATTCTCTGTCTGTATGAGCTCAAGGTCTTTGCTTAGATCCCATGTCTAAGTGAGATCGTATGGTTTGTTTTTCTCTGTCTGAGCTATTTCACTCAGCGTGATGCCCTCAGGATCCATCCATGTTGTCACAAATGGCAAAATTCCTTCTGATGGCTGAGTATGTCTATATACACCCCATTTTTCTTTATCCAGTCACCCCTTAGTGGACATTCAGTTTGTTTCTTTATCCTGGCTGTTGTGAACAATGCTTCAGTGAACATGGGGGAGTGCATGTATCTTTTCAAGTTAGAGTTTTGTTTCCTTTAAAGAAATACCCAGAAATGGAATTGAGAGAGCAATACAGGTTACCTTGAGTTGTGAGGCAAGTGGCTTCTTATTAACTCTCTCAGGATCCTTCCCAGAGAGGAGGATTTCCTGGCTTAACCACTTTAGTTGGAGGAGGTGGAAAAAGTCTGCATGGGTCAGCTGGGGCTGCCATAACAAATTAGCCCGGGCTGGACGGCTTCACCAACAGAACGTTCTCACTGTTCCGGAGGCTGGAAGTTCAAGATCCAAGTGTCAGCAGGGCTCGTTTCTTTTTCGAGTTTATCTTTCTGTATGGTGTAAGAGAATGGTCGAGTTTCATTCTTCTACATATAGCTGTCCAGTTTTCCCAGCGCCATTTATTGAAGAGACTGTCTTTTTTCCACTGTATATTTTTTCCTGTTTTGTCAAAGATTATTGACCATAGAGTTGAGGGTCCATGTCTGGGCTCTTTACTTTGTTCCACTGTCTATGTGTCTGTTTTTATGCCAGTACTATGCTGTCTTGGTTATCACAGCTTTATAGTAAAGCTTGAAATCAGGTAATGTGATGCCGCCAGTTTTATTTTTGTTTTTCAACATTTCCTTAGTGATTCAGGGTCTCTTCTCATTCCATACAAATTTTAGGATTATTTGCTCCAGCTCTTCAAAAAATACCGGTGGAATTTTGATCAGAATAGCATTAAAAACATAGATTGCTCTAGGCAGTATAGACATTAAAAACAAAATCTTAAAAAAAAGAGAGATGAAGAAGAACACTGTATCATACTTAAATGGTCTGTCCAAGAAGATGATCTATCAATTATAAATATATACGCCCTAACATGACAGCAGCCAATTATATAAACCAATTAATAACAAAATTAAAGAAATGCATTGACAATAATACAATAATAGTAGGGGACTTCAACACCCCACTCACAGCAATGGACAGAAATACAATGGTAAGAGCATATTAGGAGCAGCTATATAAATAAGGCAATCTGGAAGAAATGGATGCATTCTTAGAGATGTATAAACTACCAAAACTTAAACAGGAAGGAATAGAAAACCTGAACAGACTAATAACCAGCAAGGAAATTGAAGAAGGAATCAAAAATCTCCCAAAAGAGTCCAGGGCCTAAGACTTCCCAGGTAAATTTCTACCAAATATTTCAAGATGAGTTAATACTTATTTTCTCAAACTGTTTCAACAACTGGAAATGGAAGGAATACTTCCAAACTCATTCTATGAAGCCAGCACAACCTCAATTCCAAACCTGACAAAGACCCTAATACAAAAGAGAATTGCAGACCAATATCCCTGATGAACATGGATGCATGGATTCTCAACAAAATCCTAGCAAATCAAATCCATTGAAAGAATCATTCACAATGATCAAGGGGGATTTATTCCTGGGCTGCAAGTGTGGTTCAATACTCACAAATCAATCAACGTGATATACCATATTAATAAAAGAAAGGTAAAAACCATATCATTCTCTCAGTAGACACAGAACAAGCATTTGACAAAGTACAACATATGTCTTGATAGAAACCCTCAACAAAGTAGAAATCGAAGGCAGCACATACTGCAACATCATAGAGGCTACATACAAAAGACCTACAGTTAATATCATCCTCCGTGGGAAAAAAAAAAAACCTGACAGGTTTTCCTCTATGGTCAGGAACAAGGCAGGGATGTCTACTCTCATCATTATTATTCAACATAGGACTGGAAGTCCTAGCCACAGTAATCAGACAACAAAAAGAAATAAAAGGCATCCAAATTGGCAAGGAAGAATTCAAACTTCCACTCTTCACAGACAACATGATACTCTCTGTAGAAAACCCAAAAGACCCCACAAAAAAATTGCAAGAACTGATACACAATTCAGCAAAGTCACAGGATACAAAAATCAACATACAGGAATCTGTTGCATTTCTTTACACTAATAATGAAGCAGCAGAAATAGAAATTAAGAAAACAACCCCATTTACAATTGCACCCAAAATAAGGAGAGACCTAGGAATTTGTGGTGCATAATAATCCTAACCAGAGAGGGAAAAAATTTGCACCCTAAAAACTATGGAACACTTAAGAAAGAAATTGAAGATGATGCAAAGAAATGGAAAGACATTCCATGCTCATGGTTTGGAAGAATAAATATTGTTAAAATGTCTATACTACCAAGGCGATCTACACATTTAATGCAATCCTTATCAAAATACCACCAGCATTTTTCTTAGAACTAAAACAATCCTAAAATTTGTGTGGAACCAGAAATGACCCTGAATAGACAGAGGAATCTTGAGAAAGAAAAGCAAAGCTGGAGGCCTCACAATTTTGAACTTTAAGTTATATTACAAAGCTGTAGTGATCAAAACAGTATGATACTAGCACAAAAGCAGATACACAAATTGATGCAACAGAATAGAAAACCCAGAAGTAAACCCCCAAACTACACGGTCAATAAATCTTCAACAAAGCAGGAAGGAATATCCAATGGAAAAAAAGACAGTCTCTTCAACCAATGGTGTTGGGAAAACAGGACAGCAACACACAAAGGAATGAAACTGGACACTTCCTTATACCATACACCAAAGTAAATTCAAAATGGGTGAAAGACCTAAATGTGAGACAGGAATCCATCTCAGTCCTAGAGGAGAACACAGGCAGCAACCTCTGACATCGCCATAGTAATTTCTTACTATACACGTCTCTGGAGACAAGGGAAACAAAAACAAAAATGAACAATTTGGACTACCTCAAGATAAAAAGCATCTGTCAGTGAAGGAAAGAATCAATAAAACTAAAAGTCAACCCACAGAATGGGAGAAGATATTTGCAAATGACATGTGATAAAGGGTTAGTATCCAAAATCCATAAGGAACTTATAAAATTCAATGGCCAAAAACCAAACAATCCAGGAAAGAAATGGACAGAAGACATGAATAGACATTTTTCCAAGGAAAACATTCAGATGGCTAACAGACACATGAAAAGATGCTTGACATCACTCACCGCAGGGAAAACAAATCAAAACTACAATGAGATATCACCTCCACCTTTCAGAATGGCTAAAATTAACAACACAGGAAATGACAGGTGTTGGTGAGGAATCGAGAAGGAGGAACCCTCATGCACTGATGGTGGGAATGTAAGCCAGTGTAGCCTCCATAGAAGAAAGTACTCAGGTTCCTCAAAAAGTTAAAAATAGAGCTATCCTACAATCCAGCAATTTCACTGCTAGGTATTTACCCAAAGGATACAAAAATACTGATTTGAAGGGACACATGCACCCCAATGTTTGTAGCAGGACTATCGACAATAGCCAAATTATGGAAAGAGCTCAAATGTCCAACAACAGATGAATGGATAAAGAAGTTGTGGTGTATATACACAATGGACTATTATTCAACCATTAAAAAAATGAAATCTTGGGACACCTGGAGGATACAGTCAGTTAAGCATCCAACTCTTGGTTTCAGCTCAGGTGGTAATCTTAATGTCCTGACCTCAGGAGTGTGAGATCGAGCCCTGCACTGGGCTCCGCACCTGGCACAGAATTTACTTGAGACTCTCTCTTCTCTCCCTCCTGTTCTCACTGTTTCTCTCTCTAAATAAATAAATAAATCTTAAAAAAAAAAAGAATGAAATCTTGCCATTTACAAGGACATGGATAGAGCCAGTGCATGTTGCTTAGCAAGAAATAAGTCAGAGAACGACAAATACTGCATGATTTCACTACTGTATGGAATTTAAGAAATGAAACAGATGAACATAGTGGGGGAAAGAGGCAAACCATTAAACAGCCTTTTAACTATGCAGAACAAACAAAATGAGGGTTGCTGAAGGGGAGGTGGTTGGGGGATGGGCAAAAAGCGTGATGGGGATTAAAGAGGGCATGTACTGTGATGATCACTGGGTCTTGTATGTACGTGATAAATCTCTAAATTCTACTCCTGAAAATAATATTACACTATATGTTAACTTAGAGGAATTTAAACAAAAACTTGAAACAAAAATACATAAAAATGAAATAGATTATATTTACAATAGCTTCCTTTAGTAATTTATTCTGCAATGGATACTTTACATAAACATCTTATTTTTGAAAGGTCAAGTGATTTCGGAATCTTGCATTATAACCCAGTAAAAATATAACGGCATTCAGTCTCCCTCCATGTTATGGAGTAAATAAAACCAGTGATTCTGCTGATTTCGAGTGGAAACAGAATTTAAAGATCACTCAGAAATCAACTGTGAAGCATTCAGCTGTCAGACATGATCCTGAGAGCCAGCACACAAGCAACTATTCCAGGAAGGAGAATCTTTCTCATTTCTCCCGAACCTCCACCTCCAGCCCTCACTCTCCTGTCATCCCTACCCACTGACTCACCTCCTTCAGGACACAGTGAGTCTTCACAGAAGAAATATCTCCTTCTAAAAGGTGCCTTATTTCCCCATGTACAAGGGATCGTATTCAGATGATAGAATCACCTCCTGCAAATAGATTGGGACAGGTCTGGTTCTCCAAAGAAGCAGGGAAAATGGTATGAGGAGTTAATACATGGCAAATAACCCTATGAAAAGGCTGAAAATCTCACAATAATCAAGAAAACTCTAATTGGAAGGACACTGAGAATGGGTGAAGGTGGTCACAAGGTACAAACTTTCAGCTATGAGATTAATAAATTCTGGGGATTAACATTATAGCATGGTGACAACAGTTAATACTACTGAATTGTATATTTGAAAGTTGCTAAGACACTAGATCTTAAATTTCTTGTTTCAAGAAAAAAATTCTAACTATTAAGGTGATGGATGTTTACTAAACTTATTGTGGTGATCATTTCAAGATATTTATAATTATTATGTTGTACACCTAAAATGAATACAATATTACATGCCAATTCTGTGTGTGTATTTGTGTATGTGAGTGTGCATTTAAAAACTGAAGGAGAGAGGTACCTGAGCAGTTCAGTCAGTTAAGCATCTACCTTCGGCTCAGGACATGATCCCGGGGTCCTGGGACTGAGCCCCATGTCAGGCTCCCTATTCAGTGGGGAGTCTGCTTCTCTCTCTCCCTCTCTCTCCTGGCTCATGGTCTCACTCTCACTCTTTCTCTATCTCAAATAAGTAAATAAAATCCTTAAAAATAAAATAAAACAAAAACTGAAGGAGAGAGAAAGAAAAAGACAATGAGATACTTTCACCCACTTGTAACAGTGGCAAATATTTTTAAGCCTATCAACACCCAAGAAATGGAATAACAGGAAGTTCCTTGCATTATGGGATCAAATCAACCTTTAAAATAGAATTTCACACTATCTGGAAAAGTGGAAGATGTGCTCGCCCAACCACACTGCAATCCCCATATTAGAACCAGTCTGGGTAGTAATTACCAAATAGCAGGTAGATGTAGGGTGCTTCCTGTAGTGCTGTTTCTCACAGCAAAAAATATAGTAGCCACCTAAATACCAAAACAGGAGCATATATTTAAAGTACTGGTGGAAGACTTCTGTTTCTCTCCACGAGACTCGATCCTTTGAGCCACTGTCAAAAATCAACAACCAAAAGCCTTTGAGACAAAATTTAAAATCTTTCAAATGTTCCATGGGGACTTCTGAGTAACATATAGTAGAAGTGGTCACAGAATGCAAGTCTCTCCACATACCCATACAAATTAAACTCATCAACGAAAGCAGGCAAAGAAAACACTCTATACCTCCACCTTCCACACAAGGAGGAAGCTGAAAATACTGACATGTGACAGACCCTTTAGCTATGAGGGACAATATTTGTGACAGTTGGATGGGGTCTGTGGGGGAGAGGGTAGGACTGTAGTGATGTGAGATCTGTTTTGGTGATTTTTTGTTGGTCCAGGAAAGTGTTTTCCTGGCTTGTAAGAAACATGCACTAAAGTACTTGGCAGTGGATGGGACATCAGAGTGACAGCTTGCTCTCAAATCCTTCCAACTTCATGAGATCTTTGGAGATAGAATGTGTCTCTCTATCACATTCCTATTATAGGATGAATACATGCTATGGCTAATGCATTCTGTGAAATACCAGGAGGAGAAGGAACTGAGGGAAGGTTCTTCTTGAGATTTAGGGCTCACTTCCCTGGACAAGCAGGCATGGCCAGACATTCCTGACTCCACAGGTTCCACCTCACGTCCATGCACTCATCATTGTGACCATTTCAGTCACCCACAAAGAGAAAACCTAATCACATCCTTATCTTTGGTGACAAGGTGAGAAGTCCAGTGGCTTCTGGCTGTTGGGACCTTAACCTGATACAAGGACTGAGAAGATCCCACAAATCACCAACCTGCCTCCATCCACTGAGCCCTTAATTCACTTGCAATGAAACAAAGAGCCACTCCACACATTCACAGAGCACATGCTGTCATGAAATCCTCACCATCCAAAGACTGTGGACAACTGGAGGAGGCCTGTGCCAGACACAGGGCCCATCTCTATTTGAGGACATGGAAGTAGGATAGCAGGAAACTCCAAATTAGCATCTATTTGCGTATTTAAAGGGTTCTGGCCTGATTCCCTATAGTCTCTCTCCAGCAAGTGCATACTCTGGAAGACTTGGAGGATAAAAAAAAAAAAAACATAAGGGTTGGGAGTTCTCAGGCCCAGGGTGAGATGAGAGCTTAGTAGGTGCAGGTGATCTGTCTAAGAAGGAAGCCCCAGGCATAGACTTGGAAATGGGATCTCGGGTCTGTCTCTGGGAGGAGGAAACCTGGAAGGGCCTGGCAGTGCCACTGGGAGAATGGGGGGTTGACCAACTGGAGGAACCCCTGGGACCAGGATTAAAACCTCCAGAGGAAGTGGCTCAGTCTATTAAGTATCTAACAATTAGTATTGGCTCAGGTCATGAACTCATAAGTTGTGAGATCAAGTCCCATGTGGGACTCCATGATCAGTGGGAAGTCTGCTTGAAGATTCTCTCCACCTGCCCCTCACCCAACTCAGGCATGCTCTCATGCCTTCTCTCTCTCTAAAATAAATAGAAACAGACAGTTGAACATCTAGAAGAAGTTGCAACTACTTTTGCCAAACAACTAGCTGATAAGAAAATCTCTCCAAAAACACACAAGAGGTTGGTACGAAAAGTACCATCACAAGCCATGAGCATTCCATTTGTCAGGCAACAGATTTACAAAAGAAGGATGAAAGGGTAGAAAAGCAAACCAAAGTTCTTTATCCTGCATGTCTAAAGATAACCTGTGTGGTAAAGACTAGAACTGAGCAAGGGAAGGACACCGACTATCTCTGAATCTCAGAAATTTGGAGAGCTTGCAAAGACCAAAGAATCAAAGGCCTTGATGGGACTTTACCACGGTCAGGTCCTGTGCAAGAAGAATCAACATGCAGCACCACAGAAGGAGGTTAAGCATCAAGCCATTCTTGGTGCAGGGCTGATGGGAGCCTGCATGGCCCAAATCCCCAAGGATTGGGGCCTAAAGACTATATATAATGATGCTTCACTAGGTGGGCTGGGCTAAGGACAGCAACAAGTGTTCAGAGGACTGAAGGATAAAGTGAAGAAGAAAACCCTAACATCATCTCAAGGAGACTCCATTCAGCAACTGACCAGGCATCTCAATTCCTAGACCTTTGAAAAGGCCAGTTGAAGGCCAAAGGTGATCAAAGCCGGTTTTGAGGAACTTAGTCTTAAGCACAGATGCTAAAGGAAGTAGAAGGGATGATTCCAGATCACTGTGTTTTTGCCAGTAACACATCATCTCTCCCAATCAGTGAAGTTGCCACTGTCAGACAAAGACCTGAGCAGGTGATTGGCAGATAATACTTCTCTCCTGTGGACAAAATGCAGCTGCTGGAGATGATCACAACCCCCCAAAAACATCTAAGGACACAATGCTTCTACTCTAGCACTCCTTCTAAGCAGGGCAAGGTCACCATTGTGATTAAGGATGGACCTGGCTTCTGGACCAAGAAGTGTCTCATACCCATGATGTCTGAAATCATCAGTCTTCTCCACAAAGGAGATGACCCTAAGAAGTTGGATTCCCTTACCGGGAGCTTTGGCTTTCCCGTGGAAGCTGCCACAGTGGTGGGATGAAGTTGGCATGGATGTAGCCAACTTCATAGAAGAGGTAGGCAAAGCTTTTAAGGAGAGGGTTGAAGGCAGAAGCCTAGAGCTTCTGAAGCAGATGGCATCCCAGGGCTTCGGAGGTCATACATCTGGAAGGGCTTTCACATCTACCAGGAAAGTGTGAAAAATCAGTTTGAATTCTGAGATGGAGAGTATTTTGATAAGCCTGAATCTGTCTCCTATCTCTGATGGTTCCTCTGACGATGACATCTGGTACTGCCTGGTAACCAGACTCACAAATGAGGCCATCAAGCCTGCCAGAAGAGATGTTGGCCACCAGCAGAGGGATATGTGAGAACAGTTGTTTGTCCTGGAGATACCCTCGCCAGGCCCCTCCTTGGAGGGTCCTGCTTCCACTCTGTGCATCTGTGGGGAGCTCAGAATGTGGACCAGCTCAGGAAGTACAAGGCTGCCTACAGAAAACAGCTTACCCCAAACCAGCTGCTAAGTGGTCTAATAAATGCTACCAGCCCTAATAAAAAGTTTTATTAGTGAACAGGCACTCACACCCTGCTCCCTGGCTTACTAACTCTGACAGGATGTCATCTACATTTATCAGAGTAACCAGTGGGAAAACAAACTCTGGCGCTGGCCATGCACCTTGATTAAAGTGCCTTCAGCTATAACTCTCTCTCTCTCCCAGTAAAGTCAGGAAGGCAGTGTAAGAAGATTATACTCGAATTTCCCTATTATACAGCCCCCAACCCACAAGAAGTTCACTACTGCCAAGATTGGTCATTCCTGTTACAAATCTCAGGAATGTGAGGTGGCCACTGTGCAGATTTCCTGAGCCACATGACACTGCTATGAATGGGATCTGGACATTGTTACCTGCTCCCTGCTCTCACCTCCCCCACTATTCACTCCTTCAACAAAAGGGCCATGATGATCCTTCAGTTCTCCAGGGATGATGTCACTCGCTCACTTGTACCACATGAATGTCTGGGTGGATTCTGGCTTTCTGCAAATACTTACCCTAGTAAATGGCCATGTAGCTCTTGGAAAAGGCCAACAGGAATCATTGCATTTGTTGTCCACTTGAAGGCTTCCTCCTCACTGGAACCTGGCCTCTCTTTCTAGATCCAGGTCCCAGATCAGAGAATTGTCTCAAGTCTGGAACCCAGGCAAAGGATTCAGACTTTCTGTTGGGTAGCTGCTTTCATCCGCCTCCTCATCTACCCTGGGGTCTTGTCTTGGTTTTTATTGTGTAAATCTAGCAGTCTCTGGATTGGCTGCCCAGCTATTTTTGATCACTGTGCTATATCACATAAAGAAGCTAGTGTTCAGGCTGCCTGGGTGGCTCAGTGGGTTAAAGCCTCTGCCGTCAGCTCAGGTCATGATCCCAGGGTCCTGGGATCGAGCCCTGCTTTGGGCTCTCTGCTCAGAGGGAGCCTGCTTCCCCCCCCCCCTCTCTCTCTGCCTGCTTCTCTGCCTACTTGTGATCTCTATCAAATAAATAAATAAAATCTTTTAATAAAAAGAATCTAGTGTTCAAGATTTAAGGAACAACTGGGTTTTTGTAAAAGTTGGAAGCGGGTCCACCCAAGAGCCCAGAAGCCAGGGCAGGATATAGAAGACAGAGTAGGACTAGGAGATAGGAAAGGAAGGAGTGGGATGGATGGTGGGGGAGGGACTAATTATGACGAAACCAGAGGCTGATCTCTTTCCTGAGGGGGAAGTGGGATGGGGCAGACCCTCTCACAGGTCAGGACAGGACGATGTATTCCTTTGAAGCCAGGGTTCTTTTTATTTAAAAGATTTTATTTATTTGTCAGAGAGAGAGCACAAGCAGGGGAAGCTGCAGGCAGAGGGAGAAGCAGACACTCTGCTGAGCAAGGAGCGCAATGAGGGACTCGATCCCAGGACCCTGGGATCATGACCTGAGCTGAAGGCAGATAGAAGCTTAACCAACTGAGCCACCCAGTGAAAGCACCAGTGGGTCCTGGCTATTTGGCTTCAATAGCTATCTCATCTCTGTGACTCAGAGAACAGAAACAGGACAGTGATTCATCCCGGAGGCTGACTTAAGAGACATGGAAAATGATAGAGAAGTGACCGAGTTCCTCATGGCTCTCAAACGGAGACTGTAAGAGCTGCCTCCAGCACATGTGGGAGCACTGGGATGAGATGCAAGAGACCCCAGGTAACTCAGAAGACTGGATGGAGTGCTGGCTCTCTTGAAATGAGGTTGACCTACCTGACAGTGTGTGTGTGTGTGTTTGTGTGTGTGTGTGTGTGTAGTGTGGGATGTTTGTGTGTAAGTGATAGATCCAGTACAGCTTCTTGGGAGAATAATGGCCACAGATATGTTTAACATCCGTCTTTTCCCTTGTCACCTCCTGGCATCTCTCCCTCAATGCACATACCTTTGGTCCTCTCACCCTGGTTTTTTGCTGGCCCCAAACCCGAGGGCAGCATCTGTTTCCAGAGATTATCTTCTTTCTATTATTTTTTCTGAGATTCATTGTTCTTTTTCATGTCATCTGATGTCTTGCTGGAAATCCTTCAGTGCCACCTCGACTGCCAGCTTCTGAGTACAGCCTCAGTACAGCCTCCCCATGTGTCCCCTCCTCCACTTCCATCACAGTGGGAGTGACTGGTCATACTTGTTACCCTTGCTTCCCCCACCAGCTGTGTGACCCCTTGGCTGCAAGACCCAGCTCCTCTGGACTTCCAACCCCAGGACCTATCAGAGCAGCTGTCACAAAACCCATGGGTATAAACCAGCTGCACAGTAGGATCTCACTTTCTGTTTTTCAAAGAGCAGGGATAGCCATCCCCTGAGGTTGAACTGCCAGGAACTGCAACTATGTCCACTAGCTTTGGGTTGACAAATCATCCCACCCCCTAGGGTGAGTGAACTTTCCAATATACAAGGATCTGCTGCTGGTTGTCCCAAATTCAGAGGGAGGTTGTGACTTGGGGCTGAGGAGCAGTGACTCCTGAGGGGAGGCAGCTAGGATGTGGCTGATGATGGGAGCACGTGGCGTGGCAGGTGCAGTGATCTTCTGCGCTGGGAAGTTCAAGGAGGAAAGCAGACGGGTCACTGGCTTGTGGGGGAGACCCCTGTGAGCAGAGCAGAGGTGCCAGTTGTCTGGAGTCCGAGCACTGCAAAATAGACCTCTGTCCCACCATGCCCCAGGTCCAAGGGCCTCGGGCTCTCTTTCCCTGAGGAGCACACAAGGGCCAGAAGCATTTGGAGATTTCCTGCTGGCCTCCTACTTTCCTTTATACCCATTTTATTCTCTACGATAACTATCCCACCTGTCCCTGCCTGGCTCCTCACCCAGGGACCAAACCAGCCCCACCCACGCTGCCCAGCCAGAAAAGAGCCAGCACAGCCCTTACCATGCCTCTAGCTAGAAGATTCCCCAATGCCTGATGCCTTCAGGGAACCTCCAATGCGATGCACCCCTGGATGCCTGGACTGACATTGCCCAGTGCAGAATGTGTGGCTACAGAAGGAGGATGAGGCTGAACTTGGTTCCAACAGCCATGCCACAGGACGTGGAGCCTTTTCTGTTTAGGGAAATGTCTAAGAGAACCCCTCCCCATGGTCCTCCTAAGTCAAAGCTCAGGCCTCAAACATTTTCATCTGCCTCCTTCTCCTGCCCCTCTCTACTCTTCCTCCATCCCACCCCCTGGCCCCACAACCTCTCCTCATCTCCACTAGGGCTTTCAGACTTTACTTTTTTTTTTTTTTGAAGTTTTTATTTTATTTTTATAAGAGGAACCAGGCACAAGGAGGGGGATGGGAGCAGAGGTAGAAGGAGAGAATCTTAAGCAGGTCCCATGGCCGAGTGAAAAGCCCAAGGTGGGACTAGATCTTACAACCTTCAAACTATGACCTGACCTGAAATCAAGATTCAGTGGCTTAACTGACTGAGCCACCCAGGCAAACCCCTAGGTTTTTATTTAAATTCCAGTTAGTTAACATGCAAGGTTATATTAGTTTCAGGTGTACAATATAGTGATTCAGCATTTCCATACATCACCCAGTGCTCATCACAAGTGTGCTCCTTAATCCCCATGACCTATTTCCCCCACCACCCCCAACACTTTCCCTCTGGTAACCATCAGTTGTTCTTTATAATTAAGAGTTTCTTCCTAGGTTTTGCTCTCTTTCGCTCCCCCCACCATTTGCTCCTTTGGGGTTTGTTTTAAGATTTCATCTATTTGAAAGAGATAGAGCAGAGAGAGAAAGAGAGAACATGGGGGGAAGGGCAGAGAGAGAGGGAGAAGCAGATTCTCAACTGAGCAGGGAGCCTGATGCGGGGCTCGATCCCAGGGCCACAGGATCATGACCTGAGGTGAAGGCAGACGCTTAATCGACTGAGCCACCCAGGAGCCCCTGTTTCTTTTTCTTTCTTTCTTTCTTTCTTTCTTTCTTTCTTTCTTTCTTTCTTTCTTTCTTTCTTTCTTTCTTTCTTTCATCTATTTATGAGAGAAAGAGAGAGAGAGTGGGGTTTCTGCATTGAACATGGGCCCCTATGCCCATTGAACATGGCCTCCATCTCAGGACCCTGACATCATGACCCGAGCTGAAACCAAGAGTCAGGAGCTTAACTGAGCCACCCAGGCGCCCCTAGTTTGTTTTGTTTCTTAAATTTCACATGTGAGTGAATTCATATGGTACTTGTCTTTCTCTGACTGATTTTGCTTAGCACTGTAACCTCCAGGTCCATCCACATTATTGCAAATGACAATAACATTTCTTTTTATAATAACTCTTTTTAATAACTTCTTAATAACTTTTAATAACTTCTTAATAACTCTTTATAACTCTTTTTAATAACTCTTTCTTTTTATGGCTGAATAATATCCCATTGCAACCATGTACCACTCCTAATACTTATTATTTCCTTCCTTCTCCAGGTTTTTGGTTTTATTTGCTTTCCTTTTTCTAGCTTCCTTGGGTGTAAGTTTGGTTGTTTTTTGATAACTTTTCCTTGCTTCTTTTTTTTTTTTAAGGTAGGCCCCACACCCAGCATGGAGTCCAACATGGGGCTTGAATTCACAACCCTAAAATGAAGACCTGAGCTGAGATCAAGAGTCAGATGCTTAATCACCTGAGCCACCCACGCACCCCAAGATTTTTCTTGCTTCTTGAGGTCTGCCTGTAGTGCTATAAACTCCCCCTCTTAGAACTGCTTTTGCTGCATCCCAAAGGTTTTGGACCGTAGTGTTTTCATTTTCATGTAATTTTTTTAAAGATTTTTTTTTTATTATTAATTTGTCAGAGAGAGAGAGAGAGAGAGAGAGAGAGAGAGAGTGAGCACAGGCAGATAGAGTGGCAGGCAGAGGCAGAGGGAGAAGCAGGCTTCCTGCTGAGCAAGGAGCCCGATGTGGGACTCGATCCCAGGACTCTGGGATCATGACCTGAGCTGAAGGCAGCCGCTTAACCAACTGAGCCACCCAGAGGTCCCATCATTTTCATGTAATTTTTATTTCTTCTTTTATTTCGTGGTTACCCATTCATTCTATGATCGTGTAATACTTAACCTCCATGTATTTCTACTATTTCCATATTATTTTCTTATGGTTGACTTCTAGTTTCATAGCATTGTGGACAGAAAAGATGCATGGTATGACTTCAGTCTTCTTGAATTTGTTGAGGCTGGTTTAGTGGGCTAATATGTGACCTTTTCTGGAGAATGTTCTACATGTACTTGAAAAGAATGTGTATTCTGCTGTTTTAGGATGGAATGTTCTAAATATATCTATTAAGTCCATCTGTTCCCATGTGTCATTCAAAGCCATTCTTTCTTGATCAGTTTTCTCTTTAGATGATCTGTCCATTGAGGTGAGTAGGATATTAGGGCCACCTACTATTATTGTATTATTATGTATTAGTTCCTTTATGTTTGTTATTAACTGTTTGATGTATTTGGGTGCTCCCATGTTGGGTGCATAAATATTTATAATTGCTCTATCTTCTTGTTGGATTGTCCCCTTTATTTTTATGTAGTATCCTTCTTTGTCTCTTGTTACAGTCTTTATTTTAAAAGTCTACTTTGGTGGTGCACCTGGGTTGCTCAGTCAGTTAAGCATCTGCCTTCAGCTCAGGTCATGATCTCAGGATCCTGGGATTGAGCCCCATATTGGGCTCCCTGCTCAATGGGGAGTCTGCCTCTCCTTCTGCCTCTCTCCCTCTCTCTTTTACTCTCTCTCTCTCAAATAAATAAATAAAATCTTAAATGAATGAATGAATGAATAAATAAAATTTTTATAAGTCTACTTTGGGGGTGCCTGGCTGGCTCAGTTTGTAGAGCATGGGACTCTTGATCTCAGGATTGTAGGATCAAGCCCAATATTGGGTGTAGAGATTATTGAAAAGAAAAATCTTTTAAAAAATAAAAAACAAATAAAATAGAAGTCCACTTTGTCCAATGTAACTATTGCTACTCTGGTTTTCTTTCGACAATGCATTGCATGATAGATGTCTTTCTTTCCCTCGTTTTCAATCTGAAGGTGTCTTTAGGTCTAAAATGAGTCTCCTGCAGACATCCTACAGATGGGTGCTGTTTTTATCCATTCCATCACCATATGTCTTTTGATTATGTGTTTAGTCCATTTACATTCAGAGTAATTATTGTTAGATATGCATTTAATGTCATTTTATTATTTGTTTGTTGTTGTTTCTGATGATTTTCTCTGATTCTTTCTCTTTCACTTTTTCTGATTTTCCTTGGTGATATATTTGGATCTCTTTTTCTTTTTTCTTTGCATATTTGTTAGTGGGTTTTGATATATGAGTACCATTAGGATTCTATATGACCTCTTCTGCATAGAACAGTCTAGATAAAGTTGAAGGTCATTTAGTGACACCTGGATGGCTCAGTCTGTTGAGCACCCAATTCTTGATTTTGGCCAGGTTATGATCTTAGGGTGGTGAGACCAAGCCCTGCATTGGGATCCACACTCAGCGAGGAGTCTGCTTGAGATTCTCTCTCCCTCTCCTTCTGCCCCTCCTCCTGCTCGTGCACATTCTCTAGAAATAAATAAATCTTTCTCAAAAATTATAAAAAATGAATTAATGAATCCATTATTTACTCTTCTCCTTTTCACATTTTCCTACCTTTATACTGTCACTTTTGGTCTCTCCTCTCCACTCAAAGAGTCCCCTTTATCATTTCTTGCAGGTCTGGTTTGGTGGTCATGATCTCCTTTAGCTTTTGTTTACCTAGGAAACCCTTCCTCTCCCCTTCTGTTCTGAATGACAACCTTGCTGGTTAGAGTATTCTTGACTACAGATTCTTCCCATTTCCCACTTTGAATATATCATGCCATTCCCTTCTGGCTGTAAAGTTTCCATTGAAAAATGTTTTCCTAGCTTTATAGGTTTTCTCTTGTCTTCTTTTGTCTTGTTGCTTTTAATTTTTTTTTCTTTATCACTATATTTTGCCAATTTAATTATGATAGGTCTTCATAATTAAAGTATATTTGGTTAATTTTGATTAATTTTGTTAATTTTGATTGCTTTTGTTAATTTGAGGGGAGATTCCCTGTTCCTCCTGGACCTGGATATCTGTTTCCATCCCCAGGTTTTAGGGAAGTTTTCAGCTATTATTTCTTCCAAGAAACTTTCTGCCCCCTTTTCTTTTCTTCTTCTAGGACTATCCTAATAAGAATGCTATCATGTTTGATGGAGTCTCTTAGTTTCTTAAGTCTATTCTCATTTTGCATAATTGTTTTTTTTTCTCTCTTTTGTTCAATTTGGCTACTTTCCATTACTCTCTCTTCTTGGTCACTAACTCATTCCTCTCCTCTTCCATCCTGCTGTTTATTCCATCAGGAGTGTTTTTCACTTCTTTTATTGTGCCCTCTATCTCTGCCGTGTTATTCCTTATCTCTCTGTTCAGCGTCTCGATCATAACTTCCACTCTTCTCAAGTCCAGTATCCTTATGATCATTGCTTTAAATTCTCTATCAGGCATGTTACTTGTATCTGTTTTACTTGGATCTCTAGCTGTGTCCTCATTCTGCTCATTCATTTGGGATAAGTTTGTGCCCTCATTTTGTCTGCCCCTCTGTGTTTGTTTCTGTGTGTCAAGAAAGTCAGCTGTGTCTTCTGCTCTTGAAAGTAGTGACTTTATGAAAAAGAGTTGCTGGAGAGCCCCACAGTGCAGTAATATCCCCTGTAAATCAGAACCTAGCACATTAGGAGATTATCCTATGTGTATTGCTTATGACTTGCTATTGTTTGGGGGCCACCTGCACAGACTCTCTGCCTGTTGTGGCCTATGCTTGCTCTTCAAGGTGTTAGTGGAACCCAGACACACCAGTTCTGATGGAGCACATCCACCAGGGAACGTGGGAGTGGGGCGGTGGTGTTAGCAAAATTTGCTTTGGGCTATGCATCCTATGCCTGATCCCCTGGAGGACAGCCGCAGCTGGGGGCTGTGAGCCAGGGCAGTTGAGGGCTGAGACTGGATGTATTGTGTGTGTGTCTATGCCTGGGCACGGTGCTTGGTGATAGCTGGGCATGGCCAGGCCTGGTGGGAGACAGCAGGTCAACACTCTGAAGCTCATTGCTGTGGATGCACCAAGGTCACTCTCCCTAGGGCTGCTCCCAGCCTGACAGGGTGCTAAGGCAGACCTCTTCCTGGGAGACACAGGACTCCTCTGATGGCCCACTTCTCCTTAGGGACTCTCCTGAGACCTTGAGGGACTTTCCCTAGGCTAGATGGCAGTACAGGATGCCATCACACAAACTCTGCTCCTCATGCACTTGGAGTCTGAACCACTTTGATCTGAATGGTCTCGAAGACCCCCCAGACTTCCACCATTATTCTCATGGGGGCTTCACCCATTGACATCCCTGCCTGTTAATCCCATCAAGGTTTCTGCTTCTTAAGACTGACCATCAGATGGATTTATTGCCTGAAACTCTATGTCATCATATTTCAAGTTCTGATAACCGCTAACATTGCGCATTTCCTCTAAACATCAAAAGTGATAAGCTGCATTATTTAGTCATTGGGGCTCTTAAATTCTTCTGTAAATTCAACTTATTGAATTGGTTTTCATTTTATGTGTAATTTGGCAATGCTATAAAATGACATTATTTGTTCAGTCGTAGCTCTGGAAAATAGAAATCGCATCAAAATGTTATTCATTTGTCAAACCTTGAAAAAAAGTTTCACATCTTCTGGCTAATTCTGAAGCTTTGTTTCAGTTGGCACAGGAATCCATAAGAAGGTAGGAAGCACCAACTCTTATTTGAAAGGTGTAGGGAGGTAAAACTATTAATAAACAAAGTTCAAGATTCTTTGGTAGACCTTGAGTAAATTTCTCAGTCCCCATGGAAGATGGTCCTGAGCTTTCTGCTTCTCAAGAGCACCACAATGTCCGGGAAGGGGACACCGTCTGCATCATCGCAGCTGAATAGCTCCTCACAGTCCTTTGCCCACAGGTGCACAAGTTCTCATGTGTACTAGGGACCCACCTGAAGGTCCAGCCCAATCTTTTGATGTAATATAATGGGATATGGATTTACAACACCAAAAAGAAGTAACTTTGCAAATCCAAAATCGAATTGAAAACTAATCAAGTCTCCATATCTAACAGCTGGTTTATAGAAAATATTGTCAGCAGGACAATAGAAACAGGTACATGGATTCAACCAGCCAAGTCCAAGATATAAAAATTCTCTAAGACCATCTTGTTTCTTCAACACATTAAGTACAAGGAGAAAAATAAGAAGGCAGAGCATAAAAATGAAACCAAGCTGTCCAGATCTGAACTGAGTCACGAGCATGGAATGGAGCAAAGAGAGTGAGCACCACTGAGGGGAACAGGTGGGGGCTGGATGGGGAGAAAATATCCTTTTAGGTCCCCCAGACTCTGTGACTCCAAAAGGAACCCTGAGAAGGGCTGGGCTGCGAGAGGGAGGAGCGTCCCTTCTCCATCCCTCCATCATCAGCTCCGGATCCTCAACCCGATCCCCTCTCCAACCATCTGAGGTTTAGGGACAATGGCAAATTCTCCAGACCATGCAGTATGTCCACTGCTGCTGGGTGTGTTCATTTGACAAGCATTCTGTTCATTGTGACAAGCAGAGCATGGGGCTGGGTAGAGAGTGAACTGCAAGAGCACAAGACAGTTTCTGCCCTCCAGGGCCTTACATTCTAGCCAGACCCACAGGATGGTTAGCAGAAAGCGAACAGGCAATGATTCAGGGGTGTGTGGTCAATGAATACGGAACATGTCCTGGTCAGAGGCCTTCTGTGAAGATGTCAGGACTTAGCAACGGAGGGGTGAAGAGTGGGAGGATTTGAAGGAGGAGTCCTAAATCAAGGCTCTGTTTTCCAGAATGTCCAGAGAGTGAGGGGAGCAGTGTGAGGAAGGATTGCCACTTTGGGGGGACAAGAGTCCAAAATAGAGAGTAGGCTGGGCTCTCCAGGACCTGAGTGGGAACGGATTCCCTGGTAACTGGCCTGGGAATCCATAATTCTCACTAAAACACATGTGGAAGACAGACACACACACACACACCTGAATGGAGAAAGAGGTAAAGCTCTAGGTATTCGGTTCCCAACATGTAAAAAAGATGGAAAGTACCTGCATGTCTTCCTTCACCAAGACAGAAATGTTCCCAGCAGGACCAACAGGACATAGCAGAGCATGACCATGATGAATTCAGTGAGAGAGAAGAGACTATGCACTCCAAGAACTATCCCACAGCTGTGTTTCCAAGCCAGAGCAATAGCAAGGATGTCATCCTGGGACGCCCAGGTGGCTCAGTGGGTTAAGCAGTGGGTTAAGCTCAGTGGGTTAAGCTCAGTGGGTTAAGCTGACTGTCGGGATCAGCTCAGGTCTGGATCTTAGAGTTGTGAGTTCCAGCCCTTTGTTAGAGGCCTACTAAAAAAAAAAAAGAAGAATCTAAAAAAAAATGAATGTGTATCACCTAGGGGTCAGAGACAGGCATTGTGTGACGCCAGGCCTGAAGCCATTCCCTCCTCCTGACCCTCGAGGTCTTGCTCCTCACTAGCAGATGGGACCCCCAGCAGCAGAAGCAGGAGGGAAAGGGGATTCTGGGCTCAGACTCACCTCCATCATGTATTGGTATAGCACAGCTTGTGTGGACTTCCATGGTAACACCAGGGACCCGGAATTTAACAGTTCTGGATGACAAAGGCCCTCCCCCCAGCCAGTCACATGCAGCCCCTTGAACTTCTGGGCAGTTTGGGACTCCAGGGTTGTCTGTTGGCCTACAGGATCCAAGGGCCCCAGCGTTTCTCTGCAAGGTTCTCAACTGCCAAGGAGGCAAATGCAGATTGAAAAGTGAGCAGGAACACAACATTCAGCCTTGCTCACCCACTGTTTTCTCTTACTTTCACTGTCCAGGGGCAAACTCTTTCCACAATTTGTCATTTAACAGACCCAACTTGGTTTTCCGTTTTAGTAATTGCAAAGAGGGCTATCCTGCTCTTCAGTCCTTTGGTTCACTAACCGCTGAATCATGGATCTCCTTCCCTGTCCCACACTCATCTCCTTTTTTTTTTTTAAACAGTTGCACAGAATGTCATATGGTCTGCACTGAACACTTGGAAAATACTTTCTTAAGGAGACTGATTCTACCTCCCTCTAACTTCATCAGTCTAATTCATTGAGAAAACCCTGGTATATAATGAATCTATCCTATGTCATGAATCCATTCTGTGTCATGAATAATGCTCACCTATGCATTTAATCAGGTTCCTGCTCTGTGTCCTCTGTCAGCAGGGATGAAATTCTCACTGAGGTCAGTTCATGTGACCTGTGGTTCATATGAGGAACTGTATTTGGCACAGAGCCTGGGGCCACATTGAATGAAGAGATTAGGTCAGTAAGGGCTGCCAGTTTTCCCTGCCTCCCCAGCTCCCCGTCCTCAGCCCTACCACACTGCCTAGTAGACACTTATTAAACAAATGTATATTCAGTAAGTGTCCCTTTTCTGCTCTTAATGAAAAGGGTATCTGTCCAACATCATCAATAGATGCTAAAATCATGGGCTGAATGGTTTTTGGGGAACAGGATATTCACATAGAGAATAAATTTTGGCCCACATTTAAAAAAAATTTATTCATTTATTTTAGAGAGAGAGCACACATGCTCACCTGAGTGAGTAGCTGGAGGGTCAGAGAGAGAGGGAGAGAAGCAGACTCCCCAGTGAGCACAGAGCCTGACTCAGGGGGCTCCATCCCACAACCCTGAGATCAGGACCTGAGCCAAGACCATGAGTCAGACACTTAATGGACAGAGCTACCCAAGGCCCCTCCAACCACATGTTTAACATGCAAATGTCACACAACTAAACTTAGCTTTTGCCACCATCTTCATCATCATATTTGTGAGTCTTTGTATCTGTTGAAATTCTGGAGACTGGTTTGGGACTAACTCACCTGGCTTTCTTTTACCTGGGCTGAACAAAACCTCCACCTCATTATGCATGAGGCTGTGAGGTTGCCTCAGTCTGTATTTTAAGCTCTCAGTCCAATGGTGGCCATGACCAAGACTGCCTTAATGTTCTAGTTTCCAGCTGGACTAAACTTAAAATAATCTCCTTCCTGGCTCCAGGCTCCTGATCTACCTTTTCTTAGAATATTTTATTTATTTTTTTTTCTTTTACTTTTAAGTAGGCCCGATGCCCAGCATGGAGTCCAACACAGAGCTTAAACTCATGACCCTGAGAACAAGTCCTGAGCTGCTATCAGGAGTCAGATGCATAGCTTTACCAAGAGTGAACCACCCAAGAGCCCCTAGAAAGCTTTTCTAAAAAACTTAGTAACTGTAAATTCTTTTTCCTCTTAACAGCTTTATAATGTATGACTATCTTTCTTAAGGCCTGGGGAGCCATCTTTTTCAAATGTGAACATCAAAGGAGATAGGGTCCTCACCTCCCAGTCTCTGTAGGAGGGAAGGAGCCTTTGTTTGATAAGAACACCATCAACTGGGAGGCTGAAGCAACAGAAACATTTTCTACTTCCTCTTTTTTTTTTTTTTGAAAGAAGTAGCATGATTTTATTGAAAAGTTTTAGTACAGGGTTGTATGATCTTAAAATCCTCTGTTCTAAACCAATACGAGCACAGCAAATGACAGACTCCTGAAACTAGTAGGCATCTAACCAGAGGTGAGTTCTAGCAGGAGTATCTGCAAGTTGATTAATGCACTTTCCATTGGAGGATGAGCAGCAGTGGTGTATGTGTATTTCTGTGGCTCCCTTTCCTGTCTGGATACACATGAGTCCAGCCCCATTCAGCAGAGTTGGACAGAACTGATAAATCTTGTTTGCACACAAGCAGCAAAGTTTTGGGCCGCTCCGGAAGCCACCTTCATCTTTTTTAACTAAAACCATCAAATACTTGAGGTCTACATTGCCAGTGTGTGGGGCCAAGTCTAGTAGGATTAGCTAATATATCACAACTACTTGAAAACAGAAAAGGGGCTAAAAGAAAAAATCAGTTGTTAATTCAATAATGATAATGCAGATTTTTATCTGATGATAATTTTGAAACTACCTCTCTCTCTTAGCCTCAATCTTAAGAAGAAATAATATTATGTTTAAATCAACTTTTTTCAGTCATGTCAATGTGTCTACGCTTGTATGCCGAGGCTGTGTACCTGTACGTGTTTGTAACTGCATTTTCATTGGTTTGTGCATAGAAATTCCAAGAAACATATAGCCCTCATTAATGGAAACTAAAAACTACATACATCTGAGAAGGCTCTTCACATGATCAAAGCAACTCTTCCTAGATAGAGTCAATCTATATGACATAGCTGACTCTACCAGTCTAGAATACCATTGTTTGTCTCAAAAGCCATTTTAAGGAACAGGGAAACGCTAGTCTCTGCCATGACCAAAACGAACATTTTCTCCCTGTTCTAGAGAATGGACGTCCATGAAAAAGATGCAGGCAGGTTGGTTCTCCTAAAACGTCTCTCCAGGGCTCCCACATGGAGTCCTTCCTGCTGTGTCCTCACATGGCCTTTCCTCTGTGTGCACCTACTTCTGATGTCCCTTACCCTTCTCAGAAGGCACCAGTCCAACTGGATCAGGACCCCACCCATATGACCTCATTCATCCTTACTTACCCCCTTATAGACCCTGTCTCCAAATACAGTTACCCTGGGGGTTAGGGCTTCAAACTATGACTCTTGGGAGGACACAGTGGAGTCCATAACAGGGACTAAGTTTGACGGGAGCCACTAATTACAGAGTGGTCTAATTACAGAGAAGTACATTTAAAAGCTCAGGAAATAACTCCATGTGCTCAACACATCCTGTTGCTCAACCTCCAGGACTTTCCCACTAGCTTCCCCACTTCTTAAAAACCTTCTGCCCCTTGTTTCAGTGGAGTGGAGTTCAGGCTGAGTACATGCCTCCCTCCCCTATTACAACAGCCTTCAATAAAGTCTTCCTGGTCTGTTCAATGGTGTCTCGTGCACTTTTGCTTTCACAAGTGGTATGTACAGATGTAGTCGGGTTCTCTTTCCTACTAAGATCCATGATAAGTTTCTGCATACCTTCCTTCCAAAAGTTACCCTGTTTGTTATGGGTGTCTGTGCTTTATTTAGCAGAAATTACCTTGTTCCTTCAGAGCTCTAAGGGAATTATGTTGTGTTGTTACCAGAATAA
Source organism: Lutra lutra (assembly GCF_902655055.1). NCBI lineage: Eukaryota > Metazoa > Chordata > Mammalia > Carnivora > Mustelidae > Lutra > Lutra lutra. The sequence goes on along the minus strand of NC_062283.1, from coordinate 137,309,302 downwards.
TTTTAGGAATATATTTCCCCTCAACATTTATAAGATAATTTGTAAACATCCAGAGAAATTGATAGAATTTTATAGGGAACACCAGTATACCGATCCCCTAAGATGCTACAGTTAACTTTGCACTATACATGCTTTATCACAAAATATCCACCCAGTCATTCTTCCCTTCTTCCTTTAAAGTATCCTATTTTTGATGCATCTCAAAGTGGAAAACATTAAAAAGTTGGTCCCAAGTGCTTTAACATTCATGTCCAAAACTAAAGTTCTTGTCTGCCTGTGAATGTGACCAAAATGATTAGTGAATCTTACGATAACCAGGTTGTCATAAATCATTAATATCAACAAGGGACTATGACATACTCATCCTAATAAAACATTAGTTAATGCTAATCTATTGCATTCCAAGTTTACTGGGATCCTTCTAATTTGATGTTCACAGTGTTTCTGTGTAGATGTAATCCCCTCCTGTTGGCTTCTGAAACTTTGGGAGGGAAGTTGTGTGGAGCAAGGCCAGACATCTGTGCCCCCACAGAGAAGGGGAAGGGTAAACCAGGGGAGAACAGCACATGAACACACTTGCACTGTATACCCAGGCCTTCCAGTGTGGCCTACTTGCTGATTCCACCCTCGTGCTCATCTTTGTACTGACTCTGACTCATCTCTTTGTCTAGATTATGTTTTTTCTGTCTGAACAAGTGGTGTAATTCCTGTAGGGCTCAGATAGTGTCACCTGCGTTATCCCAACCATCTCTGATGGAATTAATTTCCTCTCTTCTATGTTCTAAGAGTTCTGGTCTACTGTAAGAATACCAACCAGTGTTCTGAGTGCATGAACATCTAGCTGGCTCTCACCCTGGGTACATTAGTTCTCTTAGTTCTCTTCCTCAGAGAAAATGGAAAATTCTTGTTGCCTTGACTCTCTAGGAGAAGATCTTAAACATTCTAGATGTTCAGTGAATGTTTAAGGAATTGATGTACTGAATTACTTTGGACATAGCAGGTGCGGAGGATAGCCTCTCCTTGGTGTTAGGGAGTTGACAAAAGCCTTCACTGGATGTCTCTCAAGCCTACAATCCATGGCCCTAAGCATGTCTCTGTTCTCCTGAGCACTCGCTCCCCTGCTCACCCTTCCTCACTGAGTTTCCTCTTGATCTATAACTAACTAGGTATACAAGAGCTCCCACTCTTTCCTCTGAAATTTCATGTCTTGGACAACCTTGGCTCTGAAGGGGAGAGAAGATCCCTGGTATTTCACTTTTCCTTGGAGTCCCTACTGGTAGCTTCCTCAGATGTGACAGTTTCTTCAAAGCTCTTCAGGCTTTCCCTGACTCTTATATTAATGTGCTCCCAGCATCCACCTACTTTCCATTTGCAAAGCCACGTGCACAGTTTGTTCCACTTCCAAGTACAAAAATCTGTGAATTATGATATTGAATTGCACTGAAACTGTGAATAGTAGCATTCTCTAACTCTGAAAATGGGTGAAGGTCTGAGGTGTGCAGAGACTGGGGAAAGCCTAGCCCCAAGTGGAGTTTCCCTAGGTCCTTCAACAAGTGCAGGTTTCTCTCCTGAAGACCTGAGGATCATGTGAAGATAAGAGAGTTCAGCTCAGCTCAGCTCAGCTCAGTAATAATCAAAACAATGAGCAGATGGGTTCCTGGGTGGCTCAGTGGATTAAGCATCTACCTTTGGCTCAGGTTATGATCCTGGATCCAGAGACTGAGTCCCACATCAGGCTCCCTGCTCAACAGGGAGTCAGCTTCTCCCTCTGCCCTTCCTCCCACTTGCGCTCTTTCTCTCACATTGATAAATGAAAGCTTAAAAAAATGGGCAGTCATTGTTTCACTTTGTTTCTCTGCTGGACCACAGGGAGCTGTCTCTTAGCTACAGCCCTGGCCATTGCCAGCTCTTACAGTGAATATTGAAGGCACTCTCCTTTTATTCCCTGTCTTATCCTACTGGTTCCAGGTACATGGAAAAAATATTTCCTTGTGTTTTCCTCAATCCCAGTGCCATCCAAATGAGTCCTGTTGGAGGCATTCCTTCTGGATTCTGACTCCCACTCCTGTTGTGTACTGTCCTCCTCTGTCCACAGGGACAGCCCTGTGAAGACAAGGATGACCCAAATAAAGGAATGGTGAGAGCCTACCTACAAAATGGCTCTCAGTGATTCTGGCCTCCTGATACTCATGCCCTGTGTAATCCCCAGCCACACTGAACAGGGATGATGGATGCAGCTGTCAGGATAGAATGCAAATACTAAAACATGACTTTCAAGCCAAGTCACAAAAGACATTGAGGTTTCCACAGTTCTCTCTAGGTTCTCTCACTCTGGGGAAAGCCAACTGTCATGACTTTTTTTGTTTTGTTTTGTCTTAAGATTTTATTTATTTGAGAGAGACAGCAAGAGAGAGAATGAAAGAGCACCAGCAGGGGGAGGGGCAGAGGGAGAAGGAGAAGCAGACTCCGTGCTGAGCAGAGAGCCTGACACAGGGTTCCAGGGATCTTAGCCTGAGCCTTTGGCAGATGCTGAACTGACTGAGGCACCCAGGGGCCCCTGGCTCTCATTTTCCTGAAGTAGCCCTATAGAGAATTCCTTGTCATGAGAAGCTGAGGTCTCCTGCCAACAGCCATAGAAGGGATCCAGCTTAGAAGCACCATCCAACCTGTATGCCCTATAGGCCCAACTGTAGTCCCAGTCAAACCCTCTGATGAGAGTGACCTCCGTTAACACTTGACTGCGGCCTCATGGGGGACTCTGAGCCAGAACCTGCCTGTGGTCCTGCTCCTGAATTCTTGACCCACAGAAACTACGGGAGATAATAAATGGTTACTGGTGTTCTAAGCCACTAACTTTTGGGGAAATATAAACATATAAAGAAATGTAAAATAATATAATTGAATTAATATAAGGAAATAATTCTTCCATGTACCCTGAACCAGTAGGATAATATAGGGGATCAATAGAGCATGTGTGCCTTTAATAGAAAAGATTTGGCAATTCCCAGGGTCCCAGCTACGAGGCAGCTCCCTGTTGTCCAGGAGAGAAGAAAAAAATGAAACAATGACTGTCCATGTTTTTAAGCTTTTATTTATTAATTTGAAAGAGAGAGCACAAGTGGGGTGAAGGGCAGAGGGAGAAGGAAACTCCCTACCAAGCAGGTAGCCTGATGTAGGACTCGATCCTGGGACTCCTGGATCATAACCTGAGCCAAAGGGAGATGCTTAACCCACTGAGCCACCCAGGTACCTGTCTGACTATTGTTTTGATTATTACTGAGCTGAGCTGAATTCTCTGGTCTTCACATGATCCTCAGGTCTTCAGGAGAGAAACCTGCATTTATTGAAGGACCTAGGGAAACTCCACTTGGGGCTAGGTTCTGCCCAGTCTCTGCACACCTCAGACCTTCCCCCATTTTCAGAGTTAGAGAATGCAACAACTCACAGTCTCAGTGCAATTAAATATCACAAGCCTCTCCTCGTGGCAATCAGTGTGTTTGGCCCTATATTTTTTTCTCCAAAACAAAACAAAACTAAACACCTAAAATGAATACATTTACTTTATTTTAATAGGATATACTTGATTCTCCAAAACCTAAATGAGCTAATATTTCTATTGAGGGACACAGTACCAATTGTGAAACCACACTGGTCAGAGTCAGTAAAACACAAAAGAAGCCATGCTTTATTCTCTCCAGGGGGAAAATGAAGACTATATGGGAGATAAATCTTGGAAATTGATGGGAATTATGGAAATTATGGGAATGGGAATATAAAATTTAGCCAGGCGGGAAAATGGGCAAAGTGATCTCTGGGGAAAGAATGAAGACAAACTAAAGAGCTTACAGGCATCTCTGAGTCAAAAATCTTGAATGAGATCAGGATGACTGAACCATGAGTCATTGTGGAAGAAGATCTTCTAGCGAAAAGAGGTGTCAGGAAAACAGGATGGAAATATCTGGAGTCATAGATGCTGCACAGAGAAAATCCACAAGACATCCCACCAATTATCCATCTGTTCATCCAATCATCCATCCATCCATCCATCCATCCATCCATTTCTGCATTTCCTAACATATATTTTCTCTCTCCTCACCCCAAGCACAAAAGGGGTAGTTTGTAGCATTCTGAGCATTTTAGGTGCAGACTCAGAGACGGCTCCGTGACAGATCCAAGGTGTTATATGAGCCGCTCTACCATCGTCATACATTCCAGCAGATTTAATGGTGCCTAAAGTGTCAATGGTAGATCCAGATGCTATTGGTTTCTACAGATTTTTTTTTTCATTTTTCACATTGGAATAGGTTTTATTTAGATTGAAAGTTTTTCAATTAAATTTTTAGTTTGAGATAACTATACAATGAATTCATAGACAGCTCTTACAAATAATATAAAGATGTCCCAGGTATTCTTTTTCTCATTTCTCCCAAGGGAAACAAATTACAAATACTGTAGTGCAATATCACACCCAGGATATTGACATGGATACAATGCACACCTTATTCCAAGTAAAGATGATACTGGAGCCTTTGGCAAGCCTCTAGGGGTAAGGCACAGTGTAGGCCTCTTAGGATGCGGAGCAAGTCCCTGCCATCATCTACATATAACTACTGTCTTGTTGAAAAACCAGTCTTGGCCTGCCTAGGGCCTTTATGGGGACTGAACACTGACCTGGGCCACCGAGTCACCAGGTGACCTGATCTGCCCCTCATGAGCTGGATGCTTTCTGGCCCATCAGCCTGAGAGTGATAAGCACAGCAGCCCTCCATCAAATGGAAGCCATAGGTACTTGATCAGGCCCCAGGGCACAAGCACGTTCCCTGAAGAAGTTGCCTGAATGCTCATGGTCCCCACTCCTACCCCACAGCTTCCTCTCTCTCAGTCTATATCTATGGCCTCATGGGAAGCTCCCAACTATCAGTGACAAGGGAATAGAGGACAGGGGCCTGGTTTCCAGCTGCTTCTGTATGATCCACAGGTCCCGCCTGAAAGGGAAGAGCTTCAGCATTATAGCCCTTCTCCAGACTATTCCCGAAGGACAGTGAGTGAGGGAAATGTTCTCAGTGGGCACAACGCTGGGCGGTACCCCAGGTGGTACACTTTGCTACAGAAGAAGAAATGCACACATATGCAATTCGATGCCCATTTCAATGGTTTGGCTGGATGGCCAGGGACTTGGAAAATCCAAATGGAAACTTGGTGACATAGAAATTTGGGGGAGAGGTATGTGGATAGAATTCTCTGAGAATGGAAGGATAATTGTGTCCCATGGGAATGCTCCCCAAAGGGTGACTTCAGAAGAGGATGATTTTAAGAATCAAGTCACTAGGATGACCATTCTGGGGCTATCAGTCAGCCTGTTTCCCCGGGATAGCCCTCATTGCCCAGTGGGCTCAGGAATAAAGGGGCAGGAATTAATGTCAGGCACGGGCTTAGCAGCACAGACCTGCGTTTACCGAGGCTCAACGGGCCGTCCCCACTGCTGAGTGCCCAGCCTGCCAGCCACAGAGACCAGTGCTGTGCCCTGATATGGCACCGATCCCCAGGGTGATCAGCTCGCTGGCAGGTTCATGACCCTGGACCACTTTCATCATAGTATGCACAGCATTCCTCTTTTTTTGAAATAGACACTTACCGCAGATATTGGTTTGTCTTCTTTACCTGCAATGATTTTGCCAAAAACTACCATTGGTGGATCCACATAATTCTTTACCCCACCCTCACTGTCTTCCCTACCCTGTTGCTCTGATCAAGGAACTCGCTTCACAAGAAAAGGAATGTGTCAGTGGGCCCATTGCTCATGGACTTACTGGCCTTCCCATGTTCCCCATCCTTCGGAAGCAGCTGGTTTGGCAGACTGGTGGACGGTCGCAGTGCTGGCTAGGTGGTAATGTGTTGCAGGGGTGAGGCCAAGTCATCCAGAAAGAAAGCTGTGTATGCTGTGAGTGCAGCTCCTTTCCCTGGGATTAAACCTTGAACCCTCTCCTCTTAGTTCCTGGATGGACTCTTCTTCCAGTTGGCATCTCACTGGGAACCTGTGTGGTTCTCGCCCAAATGGGAGTAATGGCAGCCACAGGTGTGCCTGCCCTCTGCCCTCCCCCCCACCCTCCTGACCTGGCAAATAATCTGTGCGGTGTCAGACTGACTTTTCTAAAACTCTCCAGTATGGAGACGTCTTAAGCCTTGCTTCCCACCAGGCACTCTCTCCCTCTCTTGCCCTCCGACTCCCATCTCCTGGCAGTATTTTTTTCAAGTTGAAAAAATCTTTTCCATCTTCCTTTTCCCCAGAGCCCAAAGTCACTGAAAACAAAACAAAACAAAACACACCTGAGGCAGAAGTGAGCCTGGGGAAGACTGATTGATAAGAGGGCAGTAGCCAACACAGAGTTTTTTCACTGCTCCCATATGGTTTCTTGCCCCAGTCTTAACCCCGTCCCCTCTCCCCCTCCCTATTTCTCCTTAACCACTCCCAGGAGGAGTGTGGTAGACAATTTCCTCAGCAATTTGAGGAGGCTGTGAAGAAACCTTGTCACAGCCACTCTGGGACCCCAGCCAGCATCAAACCACCCGCTTACTCCTGCCAGGCCATATTTCCTGAAATACTTCAATCTTCTCTCCCGCCCTTCTTTCCTTCTTCACGCCATTCTCCTCCCAACCTCTCTTTTCTGTCTTCATTCCCACTTTCCAAATCATCCCCTCTTGTGGTCAGAAAGTATAAACTTCCAGTTATAAAATAAACTAGTCATGACATGTAATGTATAATAAGGTGCATAAATACAGCTAATGATATGCATACAAATATTGACTCTTGTATACCTCAAAATAATGTTATTGTCAGTAATATCTCAATAAGAAACTTTAAAGGTAAATGAAAAGAAGGAATGATTCTTTTTTGTTGGAATAGCAGTGGGGTGATAGAGTCTATGCCTTTTGTTATGGGTTGAATTGTGGTCCCCCAAAAGTTATGCTGAAGTCCTAACTCCTGGTCTTGGGAACATGATTTTATTTGGAAATAGGGTCTTTGCAGCTATATCCACATGAAAATGAGGTCATTAGGGTGAAACACCATCGAGTAGGACTGTTGTCCCTGTAAGAAGGGACCAGAGACAAACAGGGGGGAAGTCAGGTGGATACACAGAGGCGGAGAGGGAAGCCAGCCCTGTGACAACAGAGACAGACATCAGAGGGCAGCCGACCAGAACCCAAGAATGTCAAGCATGGCAAGAAACACCCAGAAGCCGGGAGACAGAACATGATGCAGACGCCTTGCTCTCTATATTCCAGCCTTCAGAACAGGAAGGGAAGAAAATCCCGTTTTGTATCATTTTTTCTTTTTCAATTTATTTTTTATTGAGATATAATTGATACACAGCATTATATTAGGTTAGGATGTACAAGGTAATGGTTGGATATTCGTGTATAGTGTGAACTGGTCAGCACAATAAGTCTCGCTTCGAGATCCACTCTCTCAATAACTTTGAAATACACAACACAGTATCATTAACTACAGTGAACATGCTGTACACTATATCCACATGACTTTTTTTTAAAAAGATTTTTTAATTTATTTATTTAAAGATTTTATTTATTTATTTGACAGACAGAGATCACAAGTAGGCAGAGAGACAGGCAGAGAGAAAGGAGGTAGCAGGCTCCTTGCTGAGCAGAGAGCCTGATGTGGGGCTGGATCCCAGGACCCTGGGACCATGATATGAGCCGAAGGCAGAGGCTTTAACTCACTGAGCCACCCACGTGCTTCATAAAGATTTTATTTATTTATTTGACAGAGAGAGAGAGAGAGAGAGAGATCACCAGTAGGCAGAGCAGCAGGTAGAGAGAGAGGGGGAAGCAGGCTCCTTGCTGACCTCAGGACCCTGAGATCATGACCTGAGCCAAAGGCAGAGGCTTAACTCACTGAGCCACCCAGGCGCCCCCTCCGCCACATGACTTTTAAGTTCATAACTGGAAGCTTATACCTGTTGGCCACGAGAAGGGAAGGTACTGATGGTGGAAATGAAGATGGAAAAGTTAGGACAATGGGTGAAAGAGGAGCAGACCAGCAGTACCAGAAAGGGCTGATATATTCTAGAATATACGGTAGGAGGTGGGCGGGTCCCGGGCCCGAGTCAAGCCCGAAGCGAAAAGAAAAATTTTCTGTAGAAACCGCAGATCGCGGTGCAGTAGAGCCGCGAGGAGCTTCCCAGGGCGACTGGGGTGGACTGGGGTCTCCAGCGTCCGTCCTGGCCTCCTGCTCCGGTTTTTCCTGCCGGTCTGTGCTAGAGCAGGCTGCAGCCCTGAGTTCAGAGGCGGAACCCGGCGTGGGAGCGGTTTGTTGGGGAGTGAGCGGTAAGACCGGGGAGCAGAAACGGTGTCCGCGGAGCGGTTCTGGAGCCTTCTCGCCCCTAAGACGCAGACTCCTCAGTTATTCTCTGCGGGCCGCTTTCTGCCTGGAGGGTGTCCGGGCGGTTGTGGGCAACCACGACCAGAAAGGTGGAAGAGGAATCTCACAAAGTTGGGCCAGGCTCTGGGGGCGGGGAGCACAGCGGAGGAGAGAGGGCCGCGCTGGAGATCCGCGGTTCTTCACAGTCTCTGCAGCTTCCTCTGGGAGCCCAGCTTAAGCCTGGAGCCCCTGACTCTAGGCAGGACTCCGGGCTTTCCCAGGGAGGGGGCCGCCACATGACCACGTGCCTCGAGCCCTGTCCCCCTGTTCTCCCTGCAGGAGTCGCGGTGCCCACTGGGGTCAACCAGTCCTGGTGGGATGGACTTGTCCGCACGCTCGGGCAGCGGATTACCCCCTCCCCCTCCCCGTGGGACGCCAGGCGCTGCTTCACCTGCACCTCCCAGCTCAGGGTGCACAGCTCTGATGTCCTCTGGCCAGAGACCTCTTTGCTCCAGGTCCCAGGAGCATACATGCCCACAGTCCCTTTTACAGGGTGTGACTTTCCCTCCTGTGAGTGTCATTGCCTCCCTGGAGCACTAGGGCTCTCTTCCTGATATTCAGATCAGGATGTCACAAAGGGCACAGAGCCCATTTTCCCACAGGGCTCTGTGGTGTGGATTCTAAGGGTCCTGGGGCCCAAGGAGTGGGTCCAGTGGCACCTTCATCCATGGATTGTCTGTGGCTGCTTGTGGGCTACAACAGCACATTGAGTGGTTACAACAGAGTCCTATGCAATATTCAATAGACACAGAAAATCTTTGCACCAGGCTGGCATTTCAATGAAAATCGAAAAGCGTTCCTCATGTCCTTGCATCCTGAGAGAGGCTTTAAAGTTTGTATTCATCTCTGTCCTTGCATCCAGGATAAGATACTTTTGTATTTTATTTATTTATTTATTCACTTATTGATTGATTGATTGATTTTTAATGAATTTATTTATTTGACACCGAGAGAGAGAGAAAGCAAGAGAGGGAACACAAGCAGGAGGAGTGGAAGAGGGAGAAGCAGGCTTCCCACTGAGCAGGGAGCCTGATGGGGAACTCCATGCCAGGCCCCACCGAATCATAGGCTGAGCAGAGGGAGATGCCTCGTGACTGAGCCACCCAGGCGCCTCTAAAATACTTTTTTAATGTTGTGTTTGGAGAAAAGACTAGACAGTGTGAGAATATTGGACTTGAATGTCCCTGCCACTCAGCACCCAACCCACAGGTAATTCAACTACAAACAGTTTTCACTCCTGTAACAAATGTGGGGAATGGGAAAGGACCTCTACGCAGGTTCCTGAGCCAATGGTGTCACTGTGATCAGGACTTGGGGCAAGTGACTTGTCCTTATCTGCAATACCAGCCATTTCAATGACAGGGGCCCTGATGACACTAGGATCCCTGAGGACGATGTCAACTCACACACTAGGTCCACTGACAATGTCTGCACGATCTCTGCTCCCCAGTGTCTACCCACCCCTATGAATGACCCATGACCCATTGCGGAAGGCTAGCAGGAAGCACTGTACTTGCTATTGACCTGAAGGGTCCTTTCTGATGGATAGCTTGCTTCTGCTTCTACTACAGGGTTCCAGCTCTGAGGAGGGGCTCAGGCCTGGAACCCAGACAGAGGATCCAGACTCCTATTGGGTGTTTGCTTTCAGGTTCCTCTCCGTCCATCCTGGGACTTGGTCATTGATTTAATTGTTTAAATCCAGCAGCTTCTGGGTTGGCCATCTGGCTATCTTGCCTTTAGGATCACAATGTTCTGTGAGCCCAAGGTACGGAGAGTTTTCTGTGGGGCAGGCCTGGCTTGCATTCCAGCCTCAGGATCATTTCAGTCTTTGCCTCATCCCTGCTTTGGACAGTTGGGCGCCTGCACCTCAAATCTCTTACTTTCAGACTTTTCACCCAATTACTACTGTTTCTCTATCATCACCTCCTTCAGCCAAGGTTGTCCATCAGACAGACGTCACCGACTTTCTTGACAATGCTGGTGCCCTTCTCTCAGTGCAGTCTTTATGACTTTGCTATAAAGAGTTCTCCAGACCTGTCCATGAGCACAGTTGGAGGACATGTGTTTAGTTTCGTGTTTGGCATCTCCTGCTATATCTGTTCTATCAAAGGCTGAGATGCTAGGTATCAGCCTGATAGACACAGGGGACATTTCAATGGCTATGTGGCCTCCTGCCAGGCAGAGGCATCCTGATCCTATCCCAACAGGGGAAGAGCAGCAGCCTCTACTGCTGGGGGGAGGGGCTGTGCAGGGACAGTCCTTGCTCTGCCAGCACAGCCCTACAGGGATGCCACTGCTGTCACCTGGATGGCAGAGGGGTGCCTGCTGCTCTTTTTCTTCCAGCCCCAACCTCTGCTTCTACTGTTTTCCCTTCACAGCTGCTCTCTCGCTTTCCTACAATTTCTCCATCACATCTCAGCCCAGGCCTGGACCATCATGGTGTGAGATTCAAGGCCAAGTGAATGGAAACAAGTTTCTTTCCTATGCCTGTGGGAGCAAGGAGGTCAAACCTGTTGGTTTTCTGGGGATGAAGCTGAAGGACACAGCATTCTGGGGGACACAGAGGGAACCTCTGAAAGACCTGGGGGGAGAGCTCAGAAAGAAACTGCTGGACATTTTCACTAAGAGCGGTGAGTCTGAAGGCCCAGGGCAGAAGGAGAACACTTTAGCAGGGCTGGGGAGCTATGGTGTTCATGTAAAACTTCAAAGTGGGTCCCACACATGCGGCCCAGCAGCCCAGACAGAAAAGGAGGCCAGAGCAGGACCAGGAGGGCAGAAGGGGAGCCAAGGAGTGTGCAGCGGGTGGGGCAAAGGATTGGTCAGGACCAGAGGCTGACCTGTTTCCCCTGGTGGGGGCGGGGGCACATTCTCTCACCATGCAGGGCAGCCTGATGCGTGAGTGTGGGGCCCACGGACACACCAGAGGATCCTGGTGGTTCGCCTTCAATGAGCAGTTAACTCACTTCTTTGACCTGGAAAACAGAAAGTAGACAGTGGTTCCTCCTAGAGGCCAACAGTTCAGAGGCACGTTGGACAATGACGAAAAGCTGACTAAGCTCCTTGTGCAGACCGCAAACGGAGACTGTAAGAGCTGGCTCCAGCAAGTATGGGAGCGCCGCGATGAAACACAGGAGACCACAGGTAACTCAGAAGACTGGATGGAGTGCTGGTTCTCTGAAATGACCTCGACCTACCCCACAGTGTGTGTGTGTCTGTGTGTGTGTGTGTGTGTGTGTGTATGCATGTCTGAGGGAGAGAGAGAAATTCATCCATCCATGGCAAATTCTTCCTGGAATTATAATGGCCACAGGGATGTTCTAGAATCCTTCCTTTCCCTTCCCACCTCCTGGATTTTTTCATCACTGCACACACCTTGTGCTCAGGTAGTTTTTGGATTTCTTGCTGCCCCAATCAGAGGAACATCAGTCTGTTTCCAGAGATGGTGTTCTTACTGACCCCGTTTCTGAGAATAATTGTCTTTTCCATGTCAACTGGTGTATTGATGGGAATCCTTCCTTCAGTGCCACCTGAACTGTCAGCTCCTGAGAGGTAGTTGCTGTCACCATCTTTACCCTGCATCACCTCCTGTCTGTCACAGCAGGAGCGACTGCTTATATTGCAAACCCTGCTTCCCCTTTTGGCCTGAGGAGCCCCTGAGGGACAGGGCGCATCCCCTCCTCACTTCCCAACATCAGGACTGGTCACAGCAGCTGCCACAAGAACAGTGACAGACACCGTCTGCCTGGGAGGATGGACCTGGGCCAGCAGGAGCTGAGGAAGCCTCCCCCAGTTTGGGGTCCCAAGTGGGGCTCTGATTCTTGGGGTTTCATTTCAGCGCCACCAACAACGCAGCCAGATGTGGCCCAGACCAGGAACATCTGGATGTTCATTGTGAGCCCTGACGTCGTCGTTATCGTCACCTTTGTTGTCATCCTTGTCATCATAATTTGCATAATCATAAAAAATTGACACTCTGTGTGGAACTTCTTTAGAAGGACAGGTAGTGAGAGCAGTTTGAGAGGGAAAGAAGGGGCAGATGGCCTGGTGTGAGCACAGGGAATAGTGAATTCCCAGCCTCACCCCTGTCCACTGCCTGAATCTTCTCACAGGGCAGAGGGAACAGATGAGTGAGATCTTATATCACATGTTGGCAACAGCTTGGACAAGCTCAGCGCTGAGCTCTGATATGGCCTCACTCACTGTTAAGGCCTCTGGGAAAGGGGAGGGGCCCACACCACAACTTAAGGCCTTTTGGTGCTAAACAGATTGAGGGAAGTCAGGCCTGTCTCTGACCTGGTTCTTCATTGGAGAGAGTCAATTTGGGCCCAGGGTGGGTGGTTTGGGGAAAGCGGGGACACACAGCATGGGCTGTACTCCCTTTTGAGAGACAGCAGCATGGCAGCTCCATGGGACATCTCAAGGAGAAGGGGACTCCATTTGGGCAGTTACAAGGACAGGGGCCAGGGTCTCATCCCAGATAAAGGGAGTAGGAAAGCCTCTGAAGACCAACTCATAGGCCTGGACAGTAGGGCCATGTTCCTCCAGAATGTGGCTTGGGTCTTCACATGTGAGGCAGCATGTGGACAGTAGAGACCCTGCATGATGGGACTAGAAGGAGGCCAGTTCTCCGTGCAACCGTGGGAACCCTGGCTGAGGCTGGTGCCATCCCTGGCAGCCAGCTTCCTGCAGACCTCAGATCCTGAGCCACTGAGCAGCCCCTGCTTTGAGCAGAGCTGACCTGGGGGATGGGCTAACTGAGCTCCCCTGTGAGCTCCCAGCTGAGCTGGACCAGGAATGGATGGGATGGCGGAAGGATCATCAGACTAAGAGATCTGTGTTCTACTCTCCAGGAGGCTGGAAGCCTCTCCAAGAGGCTGCTCTTGCTCACTGAACCTTGGTTCCTCAAGGTTAGAGGTGTCAAATGCAGGCCCCAGTCTTCTGTCACATCCCCCAGCAGTTCCTTTAGGATCTGCCATGAGAGGGAGCATGGGAACACGAGTCATGTGAGCACACTGGTTTTACTCACTTTGGTCCTGAGCCCAGACCATTGGTAACAGGGCCTAGGGCTGACTCCATGATTTGGTTCAGGAGGGAGGAGGTTTGTAAAGGTGGCTGGGCCCAGGGCTGGGGTCATGGCTGGGGGAAATGCATGCCCCTGGGCGAGGGCTGGGCTCTGGGGTGGGGAGAGCTGGTGAAGGGTAGTCCCAGGACAGGGGACCCGGGATTTCCTCAGCCACAAACACCTGTTCTGTTCTTAGGCTGCCAAGTCTACCAAGAAGCCCCTCAGTGTGGGGACCAGCTCAGTGACTCTGCCTCTGGGCCAGCTGCCTTTGGATGAGCTGTTCATCATTAGACCAAGAGCACTTCCAAATTTACAAATCCAGAACCTCAGTCCAACCACCTGCTGCAGGATAGGGAACCTCCCACGTCCCTTCTTGATTTCGAGCCTCTCCTGTTCAGCACATTCCACTGGCATATTCTATGCCGTTTTCTCTCGGTGCTCAGTGATGGAATTCCTGCACTGAAGTGCTTAAATGCTGGACTGAAGAATCTCAACGAAGACAACGTTTTCTGTGTTGTCCTCTGGTTGTGCAATATCGGATTCTTCTCTGTAAGAGGACCATGACCTTGCAGACAGTATCACCAAAAAGACACTGTTTGAAGCTCTAGAACTTCAGGGACATTTTCTGTGTCCTCATTGACTTTTTTTTTTCCTTTAATCTTTTCTAACAACTTTATTAAGTGTATTTTACTTTCCTTAAAATCAACCCATTAACCTCATTGACTTCTAAATGGAATATCTTATAATGTGATTATTTTCCCGGGCGTGGGTGGCTAAGTTGCTGGGGCATCTGCTTTCAGCTCAGGACTTGATCTTCAGGTGCTGGGGGGAGTCCTGCATCTGGCTGCCTGCTCAGCAGGGCGTTTGTTTCCCCCTCTGCCCTTCTCCTGCTCTTGCTCAGGCATGCTTTCTCTCTCTCTCTCAAAAATGAGTAAACAACAACAAAAAATCTTTAAGAAATATATATAATGTGATTATTTTCTTCAGCAATTTATTTCCATCTACATATATTGAAAGAAGCATATCCCTTATAAAAGATTAATTAGTCTGGAATTTGTTTTATATCCACAAGTACTCGGGGAATTTTTTTCTTCCTCTACTGTATTGGGTAAAAATAAGTGTGATTCTGCTAGATTTTTTGTGGAGACACAATTTAAGGATGACTCGGAAATCAACTTTCAGGCAGTCATCTATCAGTCTCAGGCATGATCCTGACACTTTGGAATTTAACAGACATTCTGGGAATGAAGCAGTGGAGAATCTTCCTGATTTCCCTAGGTCCCTTACATACAGCACTGATTTTCTTGTCATCCTCCTTCAGTGCACAGTGAGCCTTCACAGCAGAAACAGAACTGATTCTAACAGTTGATTTATTTCCTCATGAGCAAAGGATTGGTATCCAGAATATACAAAGAGCTCCTGCAAATAAATAAGTATAAATATGGTTCTCCTGAGATCTGTGCAAATGCTTGGAGCAAGTCACCGACAGTAAATCAGCCTATGAAATCACGGAACACATCCCAAGTAATCAAGATAACATGAAGAACAATGGGCTCGCTTTATACGTGCATCAAACTGACAACATTTTAAAGAGGGTTACAACAAGTGGTAGACAGGAAATGGAATAACAAGGGTTCTCGTGTGTGTTGGTAGGAGTTTAAATGGAATCATTCTTTTGCCCTATAGTTCACCCTATCCGGACAGTGGTTGGTGTTTTCATCCCACTGCATGGCAATCCCAGTGTTAATTCAAGGCTGGAAACACATGGGGACCAAAAAGCAATAGAGATGTAGGATTGTTTACCGTGGTGCTATGTGTCATAGCAAAAAATTAACCATAGGATATCCAACTGATGTACAATATATATAGTGTGTTAGGAGATTTCTGTTTCTAAGACTAAATAATCTGAACTACTCTAAAAAAAATGAACACAAAATTGGGTTAAAACACCAGCTGAACAAAGCTTTCAAATATACATTGAGAGCTTCTGGACAACTTATACTCCCAGTGGCCTCCTACATCTGAATCTCTTCACCTACCTTTACAGATGAAACCAACCCACCAGAAAGGCAAATAAAACACTCTAACCCTCATCTTCAGCACATCCAGGAAATGGAAAATGCCCAAGTCCATCGATCTCTTTGGCCATATTGGACTTTGCTGGAACAACTTGAAGCAGAGTCTGAGGACGAGAAGGCCCTCAGTTACCATGAGACCTACTAGGAGATGATCCTGTGATGACCCAGGGGAATGTTCCAGTGTGGGGAAACTATATGCTAAAATGTTGGCATCAGGACATCACGAAAACTGGGAGGACATCAGTGTGACACCTCTGTCATATGGTTCAAGAAAAAAGGTGTTCTGTGCAAGACTCACAACATCTTAAGAAGTTTAGGCTTGTTTCAAAAATGTGTATGGTTCTGAAAAATGGGAACACAAGAAATACATCAGTTTCAGAATTTGACGTGACAAGTTAAATGGCTCCAAACAGCTCCTGGTCATTTTTTTAAGTCAGGTCCTCCCTCTTTGTTCCCTTCTCCCTCTCTGTGCTCCAGCCTTGGGCAGCCTCTCCCTCCTGTCCCTCATCAGCATGGTCACCCCAGGCCTTTCGAGAGAGGAGAGCAGCTGAGGACTGGAATTGGGAGGCACACACCCTTAATCTCTAGAGACCCTGCCCCTCACTTTGGTGTAGGAGATCGCAGGCACTTGAATCAGCTCTTTGGAGATTAGATCACCCTCTAAGTCTTCTGTGGACAGTGTGTTCCCAATGATTTTTCTGCTTGAATCCTTCATGGCTGCTAAGGGATTTCCCACACAACCTCCCTGGCCCTTTTCACCTCCTGAAATCTCTTCCTCTCCAAAACCCTAAGGTTCCCACCATCAGCCTCCAGGCTTTCTGTTCTAGAACATTCCTCTGTCAGGTAGTTTGGATCACACGGGCCAACAGCCTGTGTCCTGTGAAAGCCGGGCACAAATATCACCTGCCATTAAGTCTTCCTCACCCACCTGTTTTAGTCAGACTTCCCCAGAAAATAGAAGCAGTAGGACGTGCAGACAGGCAGAGAGGTAATGAGAGATTTACTCATGCACCTGTGGAGGCCGTCAACTCCACATCAACTCAAGCCATCCTGAGACTCAGTGGTGCAGATGGAGTCTGAAAGCAGTCTGTGGGAGAGCTCCCTGTTCTTTGCAGGAGGTCATTCTTGTTCTTTTCAGCCCTTCCAATGATTTGACAAGGCCCGGCAATGTTCTGAAAGACATTCTCCTTTACTTGAAGCTCACCCATGTAAAGGTCAATTTTATCCAAAATATTCTCCAAGTGAACAGGCAAAATTAACCATCCCACATCCCTAGGCATCCTCTCTTCCCTTCTGTGGGGCCTCATAAGTGAGTCCAGAGTAAGAATATCACACCAGATACTCGCTTCAGATCCCTGCCTTCACCCTGTGTCCAGGCCAAATGCCACCCACCCCCCACTCCACCGCCCTCCCCCGCAATGCCTCCCCCTGGTCTATGCCAGGCACACTGGCTGTGTTCCAAGTCTACAAACTTTAGGAAACTGGTGTGGCCAGGACCTCTACTGATCCTTTGCAGGAAGGTCTCCCATGTTGGGACTGATGAAGCTTTCTCCCAGAGAGAAGCCACACCAAGGAAAAGGAGCTTGGAGTTTGGAGTAAAGTGCAGCCAAAAGCCAGCATCAAGGTTAGCCACCCTCAGAAGGCGTCTCTGCCACTATGCTAAGGAGCTGGGGGAGGGGGAACACGATGGGGCCCACTGGTTCTTCTATCCCCTCGGAAGCAATGCCACCTCTCCCAGATGCTCGCTAAGAAGCAAGAGCCCTCTTTCCCAGCGCGTCCCAAGGGAACCTCAGATCAGGCTCTCAGCTGCCAGGCTATCCACCCTCCTTCTCCACAGGACAGCTGCTATGCCTGACAGACTCCACACCGGCCACACTGCAGACTTCTGAAACTGCAGTCTTTGAGCTCTGCTGGTTGTTGTCAAAACTCTCATCAACCCATCTCGTTTTCCCAGTCAATGGCTTTGGGGAAGTGTTTGCCTTGTGTGATCCACTGTGCGCTCCTCTCTCCCTCTGTCTTTCTATCGCTTCTCTCCATGACCAGGTCCCCTTCCCCTCTGCATCACCTACAGTACCCTTCTCCCCCAAATCACACCTCCACAACCCCTACCCTCCATGATAACGTGGTCTCTTTTCTCCCTCTCATTGTGTAGTTTGTTCTTTCGGTCCTCAGTTCTCTGTCTTGGATGTTCAGAGTGATTTGATGTTTATCTAGCTGTGTTTGAGGGATGAGGGAAGCCTTGGTCCTCCCACTACTCTACCACCTTAACTCTCCTCTCTAATCTTGTTTTATTAAAGGACTTGAGGTTGAATCACAGAAGAGAAAGAAATCCTGAGGTTCTCTAATGTCACATAATATTTTTTTTTTAACAATGAACAGGATCATGATGCTGACAAGTATCTCACTTTCACTAGCAAAGGAGAAGTTGCACAATATTCTCTTCCTACAAAATTCTTGTTTAAGCAGTTAGAAGGCAAACCGTTGGGATTCCAGCAGTCAGCACAAACAGAAAACAGTGTTAATGTTATGAAAGAGTGCGGAGGTGGATTATCATGACCAAGAATGAAGGCAATGAAATGTTCCATCTCCTCCATAATCATGGTGATCTGGAGGGTTCTCCCTTCACCCTAGGGATCAAAGCTCCCATTGGTTAAGGTGAACAGCAGATGGTGGAAAGACCACCCTGCAGGAGGGACAGTGGGTACAGGAGAGCACATCCCAGGGGCTCCTTGTAGCAACCTCAGCCTCTGAAAGACAGACAGGAGCTTGTTCAAGTGGCTGAGGAAATCCTGGGTCAGTCCTACTGCCCTCCCCACCCCACATTCACTCCCTTTCTCAAAGACCTGTCCTCACTGATGGCCCAGCACCCCCCCACAGCTCCCCAACCCAGGATCCAGAGCCCGAACACACTCTTCCCTCATTAGCACAACACAGAGTCAGCTCCAGACCCCCTACCAAAAAGTGGGGCTCAAGACTAAAACCAGTGGGGGGGTGCACGTCTGGGTGGCTCAGTCCTTAAGTGTCTACTTTCTCCTCAGGTCATGATCCCAGGGTCCTGGTATCGAGCCCTGCATCTCATCGGGCACTCTGCTCAGTGGGAAGCCTGCTTCTCCCTCTGCCACTCCCCCTGCTTGTGTTCCCTCTTTTGCTGTACATCTGTCAAATAAATAAATAAAATCTTTAAAAAAAAAAAAAAAGACTAAAACCAGGAATGAATCATCTTTCCCTTTAATTAGATCTTGATCCACCCTTTGGATCAGAATCCATAAAGGAGGGGCTGGGAGGCCTACCCAAAGAGAGGGACCTGGATCCTGGTTCCTGTAGTCTTGGGGAGGCCTTTAGACACAAATCCATCTTCCCTTGTCTTCAGCCTCTCCTCACCTTGGTAGCTGAACACACGGTCTGAGTGTGACTGTCCTTGCCCTGCCACACCCTTTCCTTTTCCGGTCAGGAGACAGCATCCCATTCTAACAGCAGCTCAATGTCCCCTCCTGAGGCACTCTGAGGCACCTCTGCTCAAGGCAGGGGCATTTCAGCGGGCTGGGGCTCTGGGCTCTGCAGGAGCCTAGCTGCCAGGTTCTGAGAGCACCAGGGCTGAGCCAGGTATCCCAGGGGACCCTGGAGCTCTGGCTTTTGAATCTCATCCTGGAGAGTCTCTCCCATGGGCCCTCTGTCTTACCTGCCACCACCCAAGGAGAGCTGTGTGCTCTGCCTCCTCGAGGGAGAGCTGAGCATGTTGCTGCCTGTGGGTGGTCCTGGGCTTTGCCCCATCCCAGGAGCACATGGCTTTTATACCAGTGTTACTGGACCTAGCAACTCAGAGAAACTCAATGACTGTTCCATTTTTTTTATTTGAGAGAGAGCAGGAGAGAGAGAATGATAGGGTAGGGGTGATTGGGGAGTGTGACAGAGGAAGAGCGGGGAGCAGGCTGGACCCTGAGCACTGAGAGTGAGGCTGGCAGAGGCCAAGGGGAGCCTTGCCTCTCAGCATCCCAGGATCCTCACCTGAGCAGAAGGCAGATACTTACTGGACTGAGCCACCCAGGTGCCCCAATAATGGCTTCCAATAAAAAAATCAGATTTTCTCATGCCAGTCAGTAAACAAGATAACCTATTTATTAAGCCACTAATTGACCTGAATTAGGTAAATGTTTGAGGAATTGGCTTCCAATTTTAGGCTAAATTTGATAAGTAAAAGTTTAATGAAAAATGTAAGCAATGTGACATTAAAGATTTGTCGTAATAAAAGATGGTGTGCTTTAGGAAATAGTTCTGGCAGGACTTAGTTAATCTTGGAATTACATGAATGTATAAAAAGTTTCCTCTTGAATGTTCTGGGTAAGATTCAGTTTCCAATCAGTGGCTTTTTTCCCCTTTCATATGCTCTGGTTATATAATATAATATTTTAAGTTGGCTGGATAGAATTTGAATTTTTAATATATTAAACTAATAGATATTTGTGTTTCAAAAAAAGATAAAGAATACACAGTTCTGTAATATTAACTATTGTGACTCTGCTGCCCATTAATCCCCAGACTTTATGAGTCTCATACCTGCAAGTTTGTACCTTTTACCACCTTTTTCCATTCCCATTGTCCTTCCAAGTAGAGTTTTCTTGATTATTTGTGAGAGTTTCAATCTTTTCATAGGCTTATTTGCCATGTACTGCAGCTTTGGAGAACCAGACTTGTTCCAATGGTTGTAGGAGCTCCTTATATATTCTGGATACTGATGCTTTGTCCATGATAAAACAATTTTTTATTATTACTATTTTGTATTATGTTATGTTAGGCACCATACAGCACATTAGTTTTTGATGTAGTGTCCCATGATTCACTGTATGCATTTATCACCCAGTGCTCCACGTGATACGTACCCTCCTTAATACCCACCACCAGGTTCACCTATCCCATCTACCCTCCCCCTCTAAAACTCTCAGTTTCTTGAGTCCACAGTCTCTACGGTTCATCTCCCCCTCTGATTTCCACCCTCTTCATTTTTCCCCTCCTTCTCCTAATATTCTCCATATTACTCCTTATGTTCCATAAGTAAGTGAAACCATATGATAATTGACTCTCTCTGCTTGACTTATTTCACTCAGCATCATCTCCTCCAGTCCCATCCATGTGTCTGATTTCCAACACCGAAGGAGAACTTGGGAAATATTCTCTTTGTTCAGAATTCTTATTCAGGCAGTTAGAAGGCCAAGTACAGGGGCGCCTGGGTGGCTCAGTGGGTTAAGCCGCTGCCTTCGGCTCAGGTCATGATCTCGGAGTCCTGGGATCGAGTCCCGCATCAGGCTCTCTGCTCAGCAGGGAGCCTGCTTCCTCCTGTCTCTCTGCCTGCCTCTCTGCCTGCTTGTGATCTCTGTCTGTCAAATAAATAAATAAAATCTTAAAAAAAAAAAAAAAAAAAAGAAGGCCAAGTACAGGAATCCCAACAGTTATCACTGTTAGGTCCGTTATTAAATGAAACAAGACTGAGACAAAGTGAAAGCTACTTAAAGCTTTATTTATGATAAGTATTAGAAGTTAGACTGATTGGCCAGGGGAATGAGACTGAGATAAGGTGAAAGTTATGCAAAGCTCTATTCTATGCTAAGCATTAGAAGTCAGACTGACTGGCCAGGGCTGTCTCTGAAGAAAGTGACCCCTCCAATCTTACAGGCTACCTTTTATTGGGTAAAACAGTAACCCATATTTTGGTATCTCAACCTACTGGGTTTGTGTGTCTCTTGCTGATTGGCTAGTTTCATCCAGTCTGGTGACGTGTTATTCAAGATTACTCCATACTAGGACAGTTACAAACAGTACTTTCTGGGAAGGCTTAGTCAGTTAACATATTCAGTGTGAATAATAAGATCGTCGTCCTTCCCAAGATGGAGTCATTTAGGTTTGGGCAAGACCTTCTCACTGTTACAAACAGTACTTTGTACTGATTAGATGTCTCTATCTGGCCTGACTCGTCCTTGTATTCTGGGCTCTGTTATCAGGAAGTAGCCGACTACATTTCACTGGTTTCCCAGACTTGTTTCTAAGTAAGTTTCTCTGGGGGAGGGCAGGGTCAATTTAAGTTTTATTGCAGAAATAACAAAATGGCTATTTACCCAAGATGGAGTCGCTCTGGCTAAATAGGTCCTTACAATCACCAGAGCATCCAAGTTATGAAAAAGTGCAGAGGTGGGTCATCATGACCGAGAATGAAGGCAGGGAAATACTCCATCTCCACCATAATCATGATCTCCTGGAGGACTGGAGGATTCCCCCTTCACCACAGGGATCAAAGGTCCCGTTGGTGCACATGGACAGCAGGTAGAAGCCACTCATCAGAAGGGAGAGCAGGTGCAGGAGAGCAGATCCTCAGGCCTTCCTTAGCAACTTCAGCCTCTAAAAGAGAAACAGGAGCTTGTTCCAGTGGCTGAGAAAATCTTGGGTCAGTCTTCTTGGGCTTCTTCCTCCCCAGTTACTGCCTGGCTCAAAGCCCAGCTCACACTGAGGGTCAAGTATCACCATACACTAGCCACCCCTCCCCCAACCCTGGGACACCCAACCCCTGGGTCCAGCAGCCTGACCAAACTCTTCCCTCATTACCATAAAACAGTCAGATCCAGGCCCTACTGCTGAACACCTAGGCTCAAGACTAAAGCCACCAATGATTCCTCTGTTCCCATGACATAGATCCTGGCCCCCCTCTGGCCAGGTGAGAAGACCTAAGAGAGTGGCTGGGAGCCCTACCCAGAAAGGGACCTGGATCCTGGTTCCTGTAGCCTTGGGGAAGGTTACAGGCAAAGATCCATCTTCCCTTGTCATCAGCCTCTCCTCCCCTTGGTAGCTGAACACAAGGTCTGAGTGTGACTGTCCTTGCCCTGCCACACCCTTTCCTGGTCCGGTCAGGAGACAGCATCCCATTCTAACAGCAGCTCAATGTCCCCTCCTGAGGCACTCTGAGGCACCTCTGCTCAAGGCAGGGGCAGTTCAGCTGGCTGGGGCTCTGGGCTCTGCAGAGCCGAGCTGCCAGGTTCTGAGAGCACCAGGGCTGAGCCAAGTATCCCAGGGGACCCTGGAGCTCTGGCCTTCGAATCTCATCATGAAGAGCCTCTCCCATGGGCGCTCTGGTTAGCTGCCACCACCCAAGCCGAGTAGCATGGGAGCAGAGCCCTGCAAGCCAGCCTTTGGTTGGGTGGGCAACGGCCTTCCCACCCCTCTTCTTTGGTTCAGACACAGTCCCCTCTCCTGACGCAGCATGGAGAGGTCCCCCATCCCTAGGACACATCATGTGCAGTCACCTGCTGCTCTCTCCCAAACCAGAGTGTTGTCCATGCCCGTTGCTCCTATTGTCTGCACACCAGCCCTTACTTGGGTGCCACCCTAGGTGAAAAGCTGGTCTGAGCCAGGCCTGATTTTGCTCAATCCCTCTAGCAAAAACAGGATGGAAAGTTTGGGGTTGGGGAGCCCTGTGCTTTCCCACCAGGCTTAGCAAGGCGCTATCAGAGCTCAAGGCCAAGCTTGCCCAGGTAACAGCTATCAAGCATGTGAGAACTTGGTCCCGGCTCTTTTTGTAGGTCAACTTGACGGGCCAAGGGACACCCCCCAATAGCTGGGAAAACATTCTTTCTGGGTCTGTGTAGAGAGTGTTTCTGGAAGACATGAGCATTTGAATCAGTAGACTGAGTAAAGAAGACTGTCCTCATCGAATCCACGAGGACCTGAATGGAACAAACGGTGGAGGAAAGGTGACTTTGCTCTCAGTTTGGCTGGGCCATCCTTCTCCTGCCCTCAGTGTTGGTCATTAGCATTCCTGGTGTTTGGTTCTTTGGACCAGGACCTAGACTTACACCACAGATGCCCTAATTCTCAGGCCTTCGGGTTTGCGCTGGAAACCCCACCACCAGCTTCCCTGTCTCTCCAGCTCACAGACCCCCTAGTCATGAGCCAATCCCTTATAATAATTATCTACTTCAACCTCTACATCAACAGCTCCTGATGATTCTCTTTCTTGGGAGAAGCTAATATAGCCCAACATATCTGGTCTCATGTTCAGGTGAGAAGGTTCAGGCAATAGGACAAGGGCTGGCTATTCGCCTTTCTCTGTGCTCACCTCGGGCCATCTGCCTCTCACTTCTGACTCAGTTCTGCCCACAGTACCTGTTACTCAAAGGACTATGCCTTGGACAACAAGGAAGACTGAATGCGTGAGGACCACAAGGAGGACGGAAGTGATCGGCCTGATGGCTGCACATTTGACCCGGACTACATGCAGTGTTGTGGCCGGTGCTCCTGAAATGGAAACACAGTAGTGAGAGCCCTGATCTGGAGCCCCAAACTGGGGGCATGAGTCTTTAGCTGCTGCTGCCCCACGTAATCCTACAGCCCAGATGTCCTCCTTCTGCCATGTTTGTGGCAGCCCCTGTGACTGGTCCTAGGGATGGAAGAGGGGGCAGTTCATGCAGATCATATAGCTAATGGGGAAGCAAGGCTTTCCATATAGACAGTCACTCCTGCTGTGACAGAAGAGGAGGGGACATGTATGGATGGTGACAGAGACATCTTATCAGGAGCTGACATTTCACCTGGCACTGAAGGATTTTGAGAAAGAGACCAGGGGAGACAAAAAACAACAATGAGACTCAGAAAAGGGAACAGTAAGAAGTAAATCTCTGGAAACAGAATGAGGCTTTCAGGTTGGGGCCAGCAAGAAATCCACAGAGAGAGAACCAAAGGTATGTGCAGTAGGGAGAGATGCCAGTAGGTGAGCAGGGAAAGGAAGGATACTAGAACATACTAGTGGCCCTTGTACTCCCAAGAACAACTCATCATGTATGCATCATTACACACACACACACACACACACACACACACAGAGTATGGTGGGGTCGGCCAATCTCTTCAAGAGGACCAGCACTCCATCCAGTCTTCTAGTTACCTGTGGTCTCCTGCGTCTCATGGCTGTGCTCCCACCATTTCTGGAGCCATCTCTTACAGTCTCCAATCGCGATCTTCATGAGGTGCTCGGTCAGCTCTCTGTCACCGTCCAACGTGTCCTTAACCTGTTGGTCTCCAAGAGGAATCTCTATCTACTTTCTGTTCTCCGGGTCAAAGAGGCAGGTTAACTGCTCATTGAAGACAAACTGCCAGGATCCTCTGCTGTGTCCGTGGGCCCCACGCTCACACATGAGCCTGCCCTGCATGGTGAGAGAATCTGCCCCCGCCCCCACCAGGGGAAAGAGGTCAGCCTCTGGACCTGACCAATCCTTTGCCCCGCCTACTGCGCACTCCTCTGCTCCCCTTCCGCTCTCCTGGTCCTGCTCCAGCCTCCCTGTCTGCCCTGGCTGCTGGGACCCACTTTCAAGTTTTACATGAACACCATAGCTCCCCAGCCCTGCCAAAGTGTTCTCCTTCTGCCCTGGGCCTTCGGACTCACCGCTCTCAGTGAAAATCTCTGCTTTGATGTCCAGCAGTTTCTTTCTGAGCTCTTCCCCCAGGTCTTCCAGAGGTTCCATCTGTGTGTTGCAAAATGCTGTGTCCTTCAGCTTCATTCCCTAAGGACCAACAGGTATGGCCCGCTTGCTTCCACAGGCATAATAAAGAAACTCGTTTCCATTGACCTGGCCTTGAATCTCACACCATGGTTGTCCAGGCCTGGCCTGAGATGTGATGGAGAAATTGTAGGAAAGCAAGAGAGCATCTGGGAAGGAAAAACACAGGTGGAGGTTGGTGCTGGAAGAAAAAGAGCAGCAGGCACCCCTCTGCCATCTAGGTGACAGCAATAGGACATGTGGAAGAAGGAGCAAGGACTGTTCCTGCACAGGGGCTCACCCTAGTGTAGAGGCTGGCGTCCTTCCCCTTTTGGGATAGGATCAGGATACCTCTGCCTAGCAGGAAGCCACATATCCCCAGATGGGAACCCGGGCCTACCAGGCCAAACACTGCATCAGTCACTCTACCCAATGCACACACAGGCCAGCCTGGCCATAGCAGAGGAGGCCTGCATGTCACAGGACTGTCAGGACACAGGCCAGTGTCCTGTAGGAAGATGAGGGGCAGGGAGGGGGCTGTTCCTTAGGAGCTGGGGCAGGGTAGGGACAGTGAGGATAGAATCCAAAGTCAGAGAAGGGAGAGTTCAAGACCATGGGTCACAGGATTCCACAGGGCCCAGGAGATGGCCCTAATGAGCTCTAAGGATGAGTCCAGGTAAAGTGAAGAAAGGCCTGTCCCCTGTTGCACTGACTAGATTATCAAGAATTTTCTGAGCAGAGACTAGAGGAAGGGATCACAAGGCTCAGAGAAATGCATAAGTCAGAATGATATAAAATAGAAGCAAAACAAACGAAAAACGCCCCAAACAGAAAAACCCTAAAAGGTCCACAAAGTATATCCAGGTGGAGCTCTGGAGGGGCGGGGGTGGTGACTCCTGGAGAAGTTGCTTCAGTGCCAGAGTCGCGGGGGTGTGCGGGGTCCCGGCCCTGCGC
Organism: Lutra lutra; assembly: GCF_902655055.1. NCBI lineage: Eukaryota > Metazoa > Chordata > Mammalia > Carnivora > Mustelidae > Lutra > Lutra lutra. The sequence continues at coordinate 137,283,253 of NC_062283.1, read as the reverse complement.
GATCGCCCTGTCCTGAACGCAGCCCGGGGCTCCAGGGCTGGGCTCCCGCTCCCCGAGGGGGCAGGCGGGGGCGGGGGCGACAGCGGACTCCCCGCGGCGGCCTGTCCCCCCCCCCCTCCCCCGCTCCAGCGCCCAGAGCCGGGCAGTCCGTGGTCGCCCAGGTTCCTCTTTTCCACAGGGCGGCAAAGTCCCGGCGGCGGACTCCGCGGAGCGGGCAAGGAGCCCGCGGGCGGCCGCGACTTGGCGGGGGTGGGGTGGGGGGTGGCGGCCCACGCCGGCGACAAGCTTCCCAAGTTCCCGGGACTCACCTGTCTCCGCTCCGCCGCGCGGCGCGCCCACGACCCACCCGGCCGGCGCCGCCGCGATCCCGCGCAGCAGCCGCAGGAGAAACGGCAGCAACAGGGGCCGCGAGCGCCCCGTGAGCGTGGTGGCGGCCGTGGGCTCCATCGCGACCCCGAGCCGGGGCAGTTCCCGGGGAGGCGCGGAGCGGCGTCCGAAGCAACCGGCGGCCGCGAAGCAGAACGGGCGCCTGTCTCCCGCCGAGAGGGACTGGACCTCTGTCCCGGAGAAGCCGCTCGGCGTCGCCCACCTTCCCTCCTTCCACGGGCGGCGGAGGCGAGAGAGCCCCGCGGCCGGCGCCGGGAGAGGCAGAGGAAGCGGCCGAGATCGAGCCCCAGCGGAGCCGCCGGCTGAGCTGAGGCGCAGAGCGGAGGCGCTGAGCAACGCTGCGGGGGAGGCGGCGACCGACTGAACCGCGCCGGGGCCACGCAGCCGCCTGGGTCGTCATCTCCGAGTGGGCGGGGCGCCGACGGGCGGGGCTCGGACCTGCCCGCCCAGCAAGGAAGATTTTCTGCCCTTGAAAACCACTAGACAGAGACACCTGCGCCTATGGGTGTGACAAGTTAACCGGATTCTTTTGGGCACTTGGTGAATTTTACCGCCATCTTTTTTTTTTTTTAAGATTTTTTATTTATTTGACAGAGAGAGATCACAAGTAGAGAGAGAGAGAGAGAGAGAGGAGGAAGCAGGCTCAGCCCAGCAGAGAGCCCGATGCGGGACTCGATCCCAGGACCCCGAGATCATGACCTGAGCTGAAGGCAGCGGCTTTTAACCCACTGAGCCACCCAGGCAGCCCTACCGCCATCTTTTCTAAGAATCAAGTTTGGTGAGATAATTTATAGGCAATTCTCCCTTCTTTCTGCAGGCACGTAGCTTCAAGTCCTGTATCTTTGCAAGGGTAGGAGAAGCATATGGGCCTGTGGCCAACTTTTTTTTTTTTTCTTTTCAGCATAACAGAATTCATTGTTTTTTTGCACCACACCCAGTGCTCCATGCAATACGTGCCCTCCTTAATACCCACTTTTAACGCACGTTCTCAGACTCTGGAAGTAGAAGCAGAGGAATGCTATTCCTCCAGCTATGGAACCACTTAGCAACCCGTAAACTCTACAGAGAATCCTATTTCCAAGCAGTGCTACCTTCAGGTTTGCAGAGGAGGAAAAAAAATGAGTGATTTTTTTTTTTTTTCAGTGACCACACTTTAGCTCTGAGACAAAGTGAGTGTTGGAGCGAGAGTACATCACTTTCACTCACGATCATCTCCCTATCCTATAAATTGCATAAAATCAGCCACAAAATACTAGACTTATTGTAAGTATGATAGATAATAAAGTATCCCATCCCCTTCAGTCACTGGAAACACTCATGTTAGTTCTGGGCTTTGAGAACTAAATAGCCACATTGTAAACAACGACTGGCCAGCGCTGGTAGCTGAAGTCTTCATGGGACACCCAGTAGAAACTGGGGTGCAAGGTGCCAAAGAGGGAGGACAGGATCTCCATGCCCACGTGGTCACAGAACTTTCTGTCCACATCTGCACACGCCAGGTCGTCCACCTCACGGAGGAAGCGCTGCTCACAGAAGCAGCTGACCTTAGCCATGTGCTGCATGGACACATCCTGCCAGTGCGGGGCGCCAGGGACCTCGAGGACCACCACCCTCCAGCCTTCCCAGCAAGGCACCCAGGCCTGGCAGCCCACTGGTTGGTGACGACCTAGTAAATGAACCTGTGTCCCACCATGATGGGCTTCTCTGCCCTCTGCAGGGACAGCTCCAGGAGGACCACCTATCTACAGGGATGAGGGACAAGCGGGAGGAGGGTCAGTGTCAGAGGCTGGGTGCAGGAACCCAGAGCTGGGGGCCATAGACGTGTGCACCTTCTTCAAGGGGGCAGGCCCTGGGCTGCTTTAAGCTACAGGCACTCTCCCAGCCTATCCTGAGCAAGTCTGTTTGTGGGGCCTCCCTACCTTCTGCTCCCAGAGATGGAGGCCATCAGCACCCCATCATACAAAGGGAGCCTGAGTCTTCAGAGGCGGGAAGCCAGCCCTGCAGTCAGCACACTGGAGCCAGGAATGCTCCCCCTGTGCCAAGTTCCCAGGCAAACCCTGCAGGTGCCCTTCCCTGGCTGACCCCATGCAGGTTCTGTCCCCACCTGCCAGGAGTGGAGCATCTTTGGGCACACCCCTCCTTTCTATGGCCTACAGACTGGCTAGAATCAGCAGGGCTGGCCTCCTGCCCCACTTTGCTTTGAGGGGGCTGTCGCAGCCCCCCACAGAGCTGTCTCCACCCCCATAGGGTCCTCCCTTGAAGGTTACTGGGCCTCTAGCTGACAGGGTCCATCAGTCAACTGCTATTCCTAGGAGCGATCAGCCTCAAACTCCACCAGATCAGGAATCAGGTCCAGCCTGTGGGCAGGGAAGGGGAAAGAGGACTGCTGGAAGAAGAGGGGGCTTACTTAGGCCTCAGCCAAGAATCCAAGAGTAGAAGCTTCCAGCTTCAGGTCTACATCTCCCGGGCCCCAAGAAGTTGGAAGTCTTGTCTCTCTGAGGGGACTACCTGTGGGGACAGCAGCTCCCCCATTGTCAGCAAGGGTGGTGAGCCCTCTGAGATGGATTTTTGTTAAGGTTCTATTTATTTGTTTGACAGAGAAAGAGACAGGTAGAGAGGGAACACAAGCAGGGGCAATGGGAGAGGGAGAATCATGCTCCCCGCTGAGCAGGAAGCCCAACATGGCGGCGTTCGATCCCAGGACCCCGGGATCACGACCAGAGCTGAAGGCAGATGGTTAATGACTGAGCTACCCAGGTGCCCTGAGACTGATTTTTTCACACAGGCACTAAGGCTACTTCCCAGTGCCTGCCCCATACCTGGCAGCTTAGTAAATCACTCACACAGGGAAAGTGGGCACTACATTTAAATAGGTGACAAGGCCACACCCAACTGACAGACATGAGTCAGCTCACTGAGGGACAAGTCCAGGTATAGCCAACAGGGGAACAAGCCAGACATGAAGCGCAGGGAGAGAAGAGTGCTCCTGGCAGAGGGCAGAGAGAACGTAAAGGCCTGGAGTGAGGCCTGAGGCACGTGTGGAACAACCACACACCCGGAAGCCCCAAGGCGGGTTGGGGGGATTCGGTGGGAGAGAAAAGGCTGGAGAGGACAGGCAGCTGGGGAGCAGATCCCAGAGAGATTCAAAGGTTATGTGCTAAAAAGATCACTCTGCTGATTACCGGAGAAGAATGGGCTCTGTACAGTGGAAGGCAGGGAGACCCTAACCCCACAGGTTAAATAAGCCCTAACCCTAACCCCACCCTAACCCCAATCAAACACTGTGTTCAATTTTGAGGACTGACAGCTCTACTCTGAGATCACAAACAAGTCCTTCATGCTGGCTTTCACTCCTTGCTCAGTATTACTGAAAGTTCTACCCAGAACAATAAGGCAAGAAATAAGGAACCCACATGTGAAAGGAAACAGTAGAACTAGGTCTATTCAGAGACCAGAGATGACATCATCTCACATAGAGAGCTTCCTGAAGGATCAACAAAAAATGACCACAACCAGTTCCCTAATTCTGCAAAGTTACAGGATAAAATATCAATACATAAAAATCTCTCTTTATCTGTATACACTAGCAATGAATCATCCAAAAAGGAATTTAAAAAAACAATTCCACTTTAGGGAATATCAACATGGACAAAATACTTAGAAATAGATGTAATCAAGGTATATGTCTTATACACTAAAAATTACAAAACATTGCCGACAGAAAGTAAGGGAAACCTAAATCAATCTGAGGATACCCCATGGTGATGAAAAGACATACTATTGATAAGATGGCAACAGTAACAAAGCAATGTGGAAATTCAATATGTTCCCAAGAAATTTCACAAAGGCCTTTGGGAAGAAATGCACAAGCTAATCTTAACAGTCATATGGAATTTTAAGGGACCACAAGATAGCCAAAACCATCTTGAAAAAGAAAATCAAAGGTGAAAGGTCATACTTCCAAAGTTCAAATCTTAATACAGAGCAACAGTAAATAAAACATTATGATACTGTCGTAAAGGCATGCATACAACCTGAAAGAAATAATATATTATATGTTAATTGATTTTTAAATTTACAAAAAATTTTTAAATAAAATAAATTTCTTTTTAAAAGTATGCATACAGATCAGTGGGATTTAACTGAGAGCCCAGAAATAAAAGCCTTCATTTATGGTCTACTGAATTTTGACAAGGGTGGACATTACACTGGGGAAAAAGAATGGTCTTTTCAGCAAAGGGTGCTAGACAATCAGCTATCCATGTACGGAGGAATGGAACTGGACCCTTTCCTTACACCACATATATACATTAACTCAAAATAAGTTAAAGCCTTAAATGTAAGAGGTAAAATTATAAACCCTAGAGGAAACAAATGGGGATAAACCTTTATAACCTTGGATTTAGCGATGCTTTTAGATCTGACACCAAAGCATAAGAAGGGAGAGAAAAAAAAAAAACAGATAAATATCCTCAAAATTAAAAATCTGTCCCGGGTGCCTGGGTGGCTCAGATGGTTAACCATCTGACTCTTAATTTTGGCTCAGATCATGATCTCAAGGTCATGAGATTGAGCCTCACTCAGTGTGGGGCCTGCTTAAGATTCTCTTTCCTTCTCCCTCTGCCCCTATCCACTTGCTTACTCTCTCTCACTCAGTCTTAAAAAAGAAATGTAAAAATTTTTAAAATATTTGTACATCAGAAGATTCTATTCAGAAAGTGAAAAGACAGCCCCCAGAATGGAAGGAAATATTTGTACATTATTTATCTAATAAGAGTCTGTTGCCCAGAATATGTAAAGAGCTTTTACAACACAACAAAAAGACAACCCCATTTTTAAAATGGACAAAGGACTTGGATAGACCCTTCTCCAGAGAAATCATACAAATGGTGAAAAACACATGAATAGATGTTAAACATCATTAGTCTTTATGGAAATGAAGATTTAAACCAGTTAGATGTCCTTTTGCACAAGCAAAATCACTATGATCAAGAAAACAAGAAATAACAAAAGGATGTTGAGAAACTGAAACCCTTAAACATTGCTTGTGAAAAATGGTGAAGTCTACATATAAAATAGTTTGACATTTACTCAAATAGATCCAAGCAGAATTACCATAGGGTTTAACAATTGTACTCCTAGATATATACCCCCCAAATTGACAACACTGGTTCAAACAAACAAACAAAAATGTACAGGAATATTCATAGCAGCCGTGTTCACAACAGGCAAAAACCAGAAATGTCCATCCATGGGGAAAATGATGTCCTTTTGCAAATGACATATGCGAATGTCCATCCATGGGGAAAAGGATAAACAAAATGAGATAGACCCGTAAATGGTTATCTTGTTCTGCCTATGAAGGAATGAAGTAAAATGGTTCATTTGTGGGAGGAAAATATGGTGGTTCCTTAAAATATTAAACACAGGGGCGCCTGGGTGGCTCAGTGGGTTAAAGCCTCTGTCTGCAGCTCAGGTCATGATCCCAGGGTCCTGGGATCGAGCCCTACATCCGGCTCTCTGCTCAGCAGGGAGCCTGCTTCCTCCTCTCTCTCTCTCTCTGCCTATTTTTGATCTCTGTCTGTCAAATAAACAAAATCTTTAAAATATTAAACACAGAATTCCACTGCAGCCTATATGCCCCCCAATATTGAAAGTAGAACTACCCATATTCAGAGCAGCATTTCTCACAATGGCCAAAAGGTGGAAGCTGCCCAAGTGTCCACTGACAGATGAGTAGATAAACAAAATGTGGTTTATACACCATGGAACATGATTCAGCCTTAAAAACGAAGGGAGTTCTGACATAGGCTACAACACAGGTTGAACGTGGAAGTCATTACACTGAGTGAAATCAGCCAGTCACGGAAGGACAGATACTGTATGATCCCACTTGGATGAGGTGTCTGGGGCCCAAAGCTGGATGTGGCTGCAGGGGACCGAGGGGAAAGGACAATGGGGAGTTGGTGTTTCATGCATACAGGCTCCCTCATGGAGAATGAGAAAATTCTGGAGAATGATATACGACCGTGGGAACTCAGTGAAGGCCAGAGAATTGTGCATCTGAAATGTTTTAAGGGGTCAATGTTCTTATGTTCAGTCACCATGAAAAAATGAATGAAGAACCAATGCATGTCACAATGTGGATGGACACTGAAAACAGCCCCAGTGACTTAAGTCATATAGAAATACCACTCAGATGGGAGCCATCTGTGCTCCTTAATTAAGTCCATCAGGGTTACCCAAATAAGGAAAGTCTTGGAAAAAGTTTCAGAAGAAGAAAACTGGATCCAAATGGAGAAGACATTTCAGACCATCAGGCAGGTGGTGACAGCTGAAGTGGGCCCGTGGTCTGGGTTCAAATGTGGGAACCATCATGATTTCCTCACTTGGGGTTACGTGGTGGTTCCACGGGACACTGTCCCTGTTTGGGATAAAATGCACCAAAGTAGCCTGTGTAAAGTGGCAAACGTGGTAAAGAAACAACAGCTGGGGAGTCTGAGTGTGGAAATAAAGTATATTTGTGCTGCTGTGACAAGTTACTGCAGATTTGAAATCACCGCAGTGTAAATGACTCTTTCAAACATCCACATTAGCACCACGTCACAGAAGCAGAGAGGACAAAAGCAGAATTCAGGACGGAGGCCAAGCCCTCCCGGATCCAGTTTACCCACCATGGAGAGGCCACTTTCCCTTGGAGGAGGCCACATGTTAGCAAGAGACTCGTGGGAGGATTAATTGGGTGCCCCCATGTCTTGGGTGCAGTAGAAGCAGTGGGATTTGGAATTCCAATTCTCCATGATGCTCCACCACAACCTGGTTAGAACTGTAAGAAAGCATGAAGGGAAGCCTCCGGAAAGTGGACTGGGGACGCCCAGAAGGGGAGGCTGGAAGGGGGTGCCTGGCGCTCAGTGCCCATTACAGACCCCCACATTACAATCCCCCCATGGGAGAGACTCATCCGTTCCAGGCCCCACAGGGGAAGCTGGGGGGTTCATCTCCTACAAGAAATCCACCATCCCCACAGCTCAGCCAGCGAGAATCCTCCATCCCCCCCAAACCCCTGCCTTGCTCCAGTGGACTTTCCTTCCAAGCAACCCTCCCAACTTCTTCCTCCTTCTCCATGAAATAATGTTCCTCTCCTTTGTTTCTTGCACTTGCCTGTGATGTGCCTGTAGATTGCTCATCCCAGGTTGCCATTCTCTGCTATTCCCAAATAAACCCATTCTACTGGCCAAATAACTGGAAGTTTGAGTTTAAGGCAAACAGAACTAATAAATTCGAGAAACTTGCAAGGAACAAAACCAATATACACAAATCAATTGCATTTCTACATGCTCCAAAGGAACCATCAGAAAGAGACTATGGAGAACAACCTCATTTACTACTGCATCCAAAAGAACAAGATACCTAGGAGTCCCCTGAACCAAGGGGGTGACAGACCTGTCCTCTTACAGCCATGGGACACTGATGACACACAGGGAGGGAGACACATGGAGACGGGAAGACACCCCGTGCTCGGGGAAGAAGCGACACTGGGAAAATACCTACTCTCCCCAAAGCCATCTACACAGTCTGCGCTGTCGCTCTGGAACTTCCAGACTCTGGACCAACCCTGATGTGGGTGTGGACATGGGAAGGACCTTGCGGGGACGAGGCAGGGGGAACATGAGCACCGAGGCGGCCGGCGGCTCTCTGACTACAAACTGTCTCAGGAACCTCAGGAACTGAATCCGCACACAAACACAGACGCGGGACCGGGGCGCACATCCGAGCCCAGAAAGGCCCATAGCCCCACAAACAGCACAGAGGGAGGCCACGTCACCACACACAAAACCACAGAAGCCCCAGTGTCTACACAGCGCACCCTTCCTCTTTGGGGTCCTGAGACCACGCACCCCCTCACCAGTCCCCGCTCAGGCGGGTTCTCCTCACCTTCTCCAGCGGCCAGTCCTGAGGGGGCGAGACTGCTGTCAGTGTGGACATGGCCCCAGCCTCCACAGTGGGTCCTGTCTGTCAGTGTGGATGTGGGCCCATATCCTCGCCAGCTTGTCCTGTCAGCAAGGGAGCAGCCCACGTCCTCCAGAAGTCTCCACAGCGGGTCCTGAGGAGGCCTGACTCCTGTCCCAACTGCAGCTGCACAGGCCAGGCTTAGGACGGGAGCTGGGTCCTGTGCCCTCTGCAGGCAGTGGGGGAGCAGTGCAGTACTAGGGGAGCTCGCCCTTCAACAGTAGCACCTGCTCCCTCCCGGGGTCCAGGTGGAGCCATTTCATTCCGGAAATTCAAGCTGCATGGAGCCCAATATCCCCCAAATTCTCCAAAAATAGCTAAAGAAAAATGAATTGGAAAAAATATGGAATGACAACAGTCCCTGACCCAAACGGTGGCACCGAACATGACCCTGGCCCTGACGCAGACCCACACTCTGACCTGAACTTGCTCTCAATCCTAGCCCTGACCCCAATTTAAGACCCTAACCCTAGCCCCCTACCCAAACAGTGTCCACAAGAATCAAAAGGTAGAAATTGCAAATATCCATCAGTGGTGAATGAATAAACAAAGTGTGGTGAAGGATTTCAATCGGGTTGAGGTTCAGGTTTAAGCCAGAGTTCTAGATCAGGCTTTGGGGATAGTGTCAGGGTGAAGATTTAGAGTGAGGGGTAAGGGAACAGTTAGAGTTTAGGGTTTTAGGTTTATGATTTAGGGTTTAAGACTCAGGGCTTCTGGGATAAAATTCAAGGTCAAATTTGGGGTTTGGGTTCATCCTGGGATTTGGGTTCAGGGTTCATGGCTCAGAGTTCTGGTTTAGGGTTTGGGTTCATGGTTCAGGGCTTGGATCCATGGCTCAAGTTCAGAATTTAGGCTTCGGATTCAATTTCAGGTTTGGGATTCGGGGTTCGAGTTTGGGCTTTAAGGTCAGGTTTGGTTTCACTTTTAGAGGTTAAGGTTAGGTTTAGAGATGACACATTTTCTTCAATTGTCATCGTGCACACAAAATTTCTATCTGAACTTTCTAAATCTGAAATGCATTTCATCTGGGTTTAAGGAGCTCATTTAGAATTTAAGATCTCAGTAACTCCTCACCAAGAGCATCCTGATTCTAGGGCCTCCCAGTCACTGAGAATTAGCTTTTGTCTTGCCTCAAGCATACCCTTGGCAGACAAGGGCAAGCGGTTGCCAAAGTTGGGATGATTTCACCATGGTAGAGGTGTGAACCCAAATATTGTGGAACTGTTCATGGAAAATGAAACAGGTGACAAATAATTGGTCGACTCCTGATTCTTCCACAAAGACCAAGTCTCCAATAGAATCTAATGTTCCCTAGAAAGGCCTATGGTACTCATTACCAATATTTAAAGAGGGCCCCCTCCCCTACTTTAAACTAAGAATCATGGCAGGATACATCCTACTTTGTGTCAAAAATAAAATTTTATTATTTGGCTGTTCCAATGTACAATTTGCAGAAGCACTGACAACATTTTCCTTTCTCGAATCCTCATCAACACAAGAGTAAAATGCAGGCAGTGTTGTAATGCACTGCTCGTTGGAATACCAAGTACAAGGTGGGCTATTAGAAGCAATAAAAAGATATTAAATATAAAGCTCAGAAAAAAACACCCTTGATGGGCACTTAATGAGGATCCCTAACCATAAGATCTAACATCTCATCCTATGGAATTCACCCATAAAAATCATCAATAACAATAGCTTGCTGACCACCATAACCACCTCACCATTGGCCTCTAGGCTTGTAATATACACTCCAACCGCTAGAGACACACTTCTCAGCAGCAGAACAGGACTTGCCCACTCCCAGTGGACCAACTCTTACAGTGAAGCCAAAAAATCCCACCCCTTGGAAATCCCAGCCATGAGGACACAGTCACAGAAACTACACCCAGAACTCAACAGAAGACAGACATCTCATGAAGCAGATGCTGATATCACCACCACTCCCACGAAGTAGCTCTACAGTGGACTCCAGGATCACAAGGGACACTGCATTCTTCCAAGACTCTATCCTCAGAACAAAATTGTGACTGTCCTCATCAGTCTTGTGTGCAGGCACATAGGGAGCCCTGTGAAAGCCAGACACCTTCTTGAGAGCACTCAACCTCTTATGCCTATTCTAGTAGATGGAGGTTGCTGCTCTCCATGACTTCCGTACGACCTACAGAATGCTTGGAACAAGTCTTCCCATACTCCACACAAAAGGTATATTCTCCATTTACAAAATGATGGATGCTGAAACACCATGACTCTTGAACCTAGATAAGCTGGAGCTACAGCTTGGCCAGAGCTATTATCCCCAGCCCCCTACACACACACACACACACACACACACACACACACACCCTTCCCTTGTGCCCTCCAGACAAGTTTCCATCCACCTTGTTCATTCTCAGCCATTGTCTCTGCAGAGTAGTACAGTAGTACTGAGGTCCTGGGACTGAGGTGCTAGGTGCTAAGACAGCACCTTCAACCACTTACTATCAGAAATTAATATTTGTTTTATTAACAGAAGCATCACAGAAGATCTTGCCACCATGGCCAATAGAAAAGTCATTACAACAGAGGTCCTAACGAACTGCCAAATTACATGTCTCCACTCCTGGCTCCGGGGACTGGCTCATAAATGGGCATGTGACCTGGTCCCAGCCAATAAGGAGGGAGGAACTTTAAGTCTCAGCCTATAGAGCTAATCATGAGGTGGACCACCCAGGACAAGGGCTTATCCATCTCGACTGCACCAGTCGCCTAGGCCAGGCCCATGCCAGTGCCACAGAGGGCCCAGGAAGCCAGGTGCTCCATAACATTGCTGAGGGCTGAATTAGACTCATCCCGAAGCCCACACACACTAGATCCTCCACTAACTCAGGAGAACCCCAAATGTGCTCGTGGTCTTGGCCTGAACAAGACAAGCATCTGTGTGGTGTAGAACACACAAGATATACCCGCCAGGCAGTGGGGACTGACTCAGCCAGTCATGGGATTCAGCCACAGGCAAACGTGTTGTGGGAAGCTCAAGGCCCACAGAGAAATGGGCAGGGGGAGTGGGGAGAGGGAATTCCTGAGGTCTTCATTGTTGGCCAATCGCACTATCATCTTTTTTTCCTCTCACGTGCAGGGGCCAGGTTCAAGCAGGATAGATCCCAGTGTCTTCCCACTCTGCCACTGGTAAAGAAGAGCCCTCTCCCCCATCATCCATCATGTTGCAGATCTGGGGTGTGGGAAACTACCACCCATGGGCCAAATGGACCTCCCTATTTGAAACTACCACCCATGAGCCAAATTGGATTCTTGAAATCCAGTGTGTCTGGAACATGAGTTATGGACAGTCTGTGGCTGCTTTCAGGCCACAATGCAAGAGTGGAGTCATTACCAGAGACACCATGTGGACAGCAACACCTAACAGAAAATCTTTACAGAAAACTTCCAAGAAGAGTCTGTGCCGATCCCTGGTCTCAAAGATCCTAGGATCATGTCCCTTCTTTGAGTAGAACATAGCACCTTCTGGGTCCAATCTAATTTCTTCAACCCCAGAGGCAAGGACTTCCATCCTTTTAGCCAGAACCCCATCTCCATCCTCCTCTATTGACGCCTTGAATGGCTCGTCTACAGGTCTGCAGCCCAATGGGAATTCCCTGTCATTTCCATGGTAGTGATGCTCAGAAATAGAGGCATGAGTGTGAAGTTGTGAGGGTGAGTGTGTGTTTCCCCTTTGGTAGCCACAGTGTGCAGGGAGAATACAGTAGAGTAGCATGCTTTCTGTCCCACAGGAATGGCCACACACTGGTTGCACAGTGATCTCAGAAGGAAGCTACCTTCACAGAACAGACTTCATCTGGGAGGACTCCCCAAATCCCTTATCCTGGACACCTGGTTCCATTGAAGCTGGGGGCACACAGAGGGACAGAGACGCCCCCTGCCCATCAGGGTTTTGAGGGATGTCTGCTGTTCCAGTACCAAAGATCCCAAAACCATTCATCTGCCTATCATCCAGCCAGGCATCTGTGAGAGAGATCTACTCCAAGCAGAAAGGACAGACTGAGAGACAGCAAATATAGACTTGTGTGACAACTGCTACAACAGAGGACACTCAGGAGGACTGAGGGTGTGTAGGGTTGACCAGATGTGGGGGTAGGGGGACAGGGAACACTCCAGGAGGGCAATCACAGCTATGTTCGACGGTGGATACTCGGGAGGACTGGGGGTGTGCAGGGTTGGACAGACCAGGTGGGTAGGGGAACCAGCAGTGCTCCAGGAGGAAGCCACAGCTGTGCCCTTGGTGGCTACACGTGTCCATGTGACTGGGCATTGGCCAGACCAGAAATGACAGCGTGGGCAAGGGGCGGTGTCCTTAAACTGTCTTCTTCAAGGCAAAATTCAGTAATGAGATTTCTTTCAGTACAATTTCATGTCACATGCGTCCATGAGTCCCTAAAGCTGATTGTGTAGAACATGAAGTCTGTAATGGGCCATGCCTTTCAAACCTGAGGTGCTGGGGACAGAGCACACTCGGTATTTCTTTTGGCTGCTTTCAGAGTAGGATGACTTTTCCCACCTTCATCTCTGACCCCAGGACAGGGAACTAAGACATCACACATCTACACTTCAGAATGTCCACAGAAATCTACAAACTCAAGTTCTCACAGGAGCTAATGGCTCAGGACCAGCAGGAAAGAAAGGGGCGGCCAACAACAAAGAACCAAGGGAACACGTCACGTGCATGTGAACAGGCCCACTTCTCTGCCTGTCGGAAGCAAGCCATGCCTGACGGGAGGGACTCCCATCCGCACCTGGTGCGTCTGGTTGCTGCCCTTGAGCAGAGCGGAGGATGGGTTGAGCTGGGTGTGGCTGTTGTGGGGAGATGGCGGGCTGGCCACAGAGGCTACCTGCCAAGTCCCTAGAGGACCAGCTCCTGGTCCTCAGCTAAGATGAAACAATCATTATGTGTAGTGACCTATTTCCAAGGACAGGTCATGTGCTCAGTGCTTTTTTTGACTATATATCCTCTTCCATTGTATTTTTTTTTTAAGATTTCATTTATTTATTTGACAGAGAGAGATCACAAGTAGGCAGAGAGGCAGGCAGAGAGAGAGGAGGAAGGAGGCTCCCTGGTGAGCAGAGAGCCCGATGTGGGGCTTGATCCCAGAACCCTGAGATCATGACCTGAGCCGAAGGCAGAGGCTTAACCCAGGTGCCCTCCCATTGTATTTTTTTAAAAACACCTTAGGCAGGGAATATTGACATACACAAAGCTGTCCATAGTTAATGTATGTAACTTGACCCTGACCCTGAGCCTAATATCTAGTTAAGTTATACTCGATTTAGAATATTGCTTGTAAATTAGGGGATGGTTTTTAGGAACTAAGGAATTCAGGGACCCACCTCCTTCGGTCTTATTCTCCCTTGAATCCTGCAAACAGGAACTCATTCGGCCACATGCTATCTGGAGAGTGGCCACACGGGGGCAACAGGGAGTCAACAGTGCCCCAAACCCCACTGCAAAGCCCATTCCTCCTTCATCCTGTCAAGCCTTGTTCATTCAATGCTTGCAGGTCATTGCTTAGATGATGAAAAGAGCGATGTTGTTGAATTGTTTAAAAACCGAACTAATTCTTTCACTCTGTTAAGAATTGAAGATGTTTTCTAAAATCTTGGCCTTGGAGAGCACGTGAAGGCCCAGGGGCCTGGGAAAGGGCTATGACTATGGAACCTATCCAGGTCTACTTAGGAAACAAGGGTGGCTTCTATTTCACTTCTCGTCAGGAAGAACTTGTGTCAACTAACAGCCCCGAATCCACATCAATGAAACAGTGCAAAATGGTGCAGCTCGGAGAAAAACAGAATCAACAGCTCCAGAAGCACAGAAAGAGCCACACCCAGGAAGAAAGAAGAGGTACCAGGAAGGCTGTGCTCAGGCTAATTGGCATTTCTGTAGATCCTCTGGAGCTAGAATGTCCCCAGTGCCCCCGGGGGTCATGGGTCAGGCAGAGTACACACGCTGACACTGCCCTGTTGGAATCCATGACGAGCCTCCTGGTCCCTTCCTCCATGAGACACCCCCTCCCCCCTGATGACTCCAGCCTGCTTCCTGGAACTCCCACTCCCCTTTCTGACACCATCCTTCACTTTTCCCACCACTGCTATCATACAGAATGTGATGAAATACTTACTCTTCTGTCATTTACATGTTTTTTTGTCATGTTTTCTGTGAAACGAGACCTTGCATCATGTACTCTGATGGAGAATCTCTTGTCGCATTGTCTGACTTCGCTGTGCCCTCACGGTGTCATGGGGCTAGTGTCCTGGGCAAGGTCCTCGCTAAGCCGGCTCAGCGGTTGCAGTGATGGCCTGACCCAGCCACTGCTATTTGTGTGCAAGTCAGGCAGCACAGCCAAAACCTTGGTTTGGGTTCAGGATGGCTCATGGCCCCTCAGCCACATCAGATGGCCTGAGGACACACCCCGAAGACACTGGCTGGTCCACTGTTGCCCTGGGGAATCTCCGTGGAACAGCCATTGTGTCCAATGGGGGAACTCCATTGGAGCGGGGACGATAGGAGTCCGAACTCCTGAGATAGAATCCGTCCCAGAGACTGCCCAGGACTTCCTAGGAGTTCATTCCATTGTCTTGCATGAACCAGTTCATCTAAAACCATTTCCTCCTTTTAGAAAGCATGAGCCTCATGCTATGATGAAGGGACTCTCCTAAGTCATATTGGTCATGAGCAAAAAAGCCAGACTGAGATGGGAGATGTCCTCCAGCATGATCCCACAGACTGGCTTTAGCTAGAGCCACAATCACCCATTGATCTTTCCTGGACTCCCAGACTCTCATAGGACTCTTCATGGGGCATATTCTGGGAAGTAAGGTCATGTCAGGGCCCCAGAAGCCTGACCCTGGTTATAAAGAGACTCTGGGATTTCAATGTTTTCCCAAGCCATAGGCCATCTCAGAGTTTATATGCAAAGATATGGTTGGTAGGAAACCCACATGCTGATAGAGAGTAGAGGAAGATGGATAAAGCTAGGCTTCTCCATCATGATGGCACAAGTGACCTAGGCCAGGCCAGTGCCACAGAGGGCCCAGGAAGCCAGGTGCTCCATAACATTGCTGAGGGCTGAATTAGCCTCGTCCTGAAGCCTACACATGCTAGATCCTCCACTAACTCAAGAGAACCCCAAATGTGCTCATGGTCTTGGCCTGAACAAGACAAGCATCTGTGTAGTGTAGAACCCACAAGATACACCCGCCAGGCAATGGGGACTTACTCAGCCAAAAATACCTACATGGGATTCAGCCACAGGCAAACGTGTTGTGGGAAGCTCGAGGCCCACAGAGAAATTTGCGGGAGTGGGGGCAGGGAGAGGGAATTCCTGAGGTCTTCGTTGTTGGCCAATCGCACTATCATCTTTTTTTCCTCTCACATGCAGGGGCCAGGGTCAGGCAGGATAGATCCCAATGTCTTCCCACTCTGCCACTGGAAAAGAAGAGCCCTCTCCTCCATCATCCATCATGTTGCAGATCTGTGGTGTGGAGAAACTACCCTCCTTGGGCCAAATGGACCTCCCCCATATTCTCTCAATCCAGTATGTCGGGAACATGAGTTATGGACAGTCTGTGGCTACTTTCAAGCCACAGTGCAAGAGTGGAGTCATTGCCGGAGACACCACATGGACAGCAACACCTAACAGAAAACCTTTACAGAAGATTTCTGAGAAGAGTCTGTGCCGATCCCTGGTCTCAAAGATCCTAGGATTATGTCCCTTCTTTGAGTAGAACATAGCGCCTTCTGGGTCCAATCTAATTTCTTCAACTCCAGAGGCAAGGACTTCCATCCTTTTAGCCAGAACTCCATCTCCATCCTCCTCTACTGGCACCTTGAATGGCACGTCTACAGGTCTGCAGCCCAACAGGAATTCCCTGTCATTTCCATGGTAGTGATGCTCAGAAACAGAGACGTAAGTGTGAACTTGTGAGGGTGAGTGTGTGTTTCCCCTTTGGTAACCACAGTGTGCAAGGAGACTACAATAGAGTAGCATGCTTTCTGTCCCACAGGAACGGCCACACACTGTGACTGCATAGTGACCTCAGAAGGAAGCCACCTTCACAGAACAAACTTCATCTGGGAGGACTCCCAAGTCCCTTGTCCTGGACACTAGGTTCCACCGAGGCTGGGGACACACAGAGGGACAGAGACTTCCCCTGCCCTTCAGGGTTTTGAGGGATGCCTGCTGTTCCAGTACTAAAGATCCCGAAACCATTCATCCACCTGTCACCCAGCCAGGCATCGGTGAGAGAGATCTACTCCAAGCAGAAAGGACAGACCGAGAGACAGCAAATGACAGCCTTGTGTGACAAGTGCCATGACAGGGGACACTCAGGAGGACTGGGGGTGTGCTAGGGGGACCAGTAATCCTCCAGGATTGCCTCCAAATTCTGATCAAGGCTTTCTTCTAGTCAGTCCTCCATGGATCCCACCTTAGCACTGGCAATGGGCCTACCATGCCCCCAGGCCCTAACCTTAAGCCTAGGTTTGGTTCTCAGGCTTCTGTCCCCAGATACCTGGCCCCCAAGCCCTCATGATAGGGGACTCCTAAGCTATACCCCAGGAGTTTGCCTGCCATATAGAAGCTAACCATGTCCTTTGGAACAGCAGAGAACCCTCAGAGTGGGAAAATTATGCATGTACCTCAGAGGCCAACCCCATATTCGGCAGCCCCCTAGGCCACAATCCCAGATCTGACACCCCATTTGAAGCACGCTCTCCAATCCGCCCCTCAGCGATCCCACCTCAGCCCCAGCAGATAGGGCCTGCGATGCACTGAGACCCGAACCCTGACTCTGCTTTGTCAGTCTTCCATCCCCAGAGGCCTGGCCCCCAACTCCCTCCACATTGGGGACCCCTGAGCCACACTCCAGGACTCTGCCTGCCATCCAGGAGGAGATTGTGCCATTGGGATCTGCACTAAACCCTTAGACTGGGAGAAACATGCCTCCCTCAGGCCACCCCCACCTTCTGCGCAACCCTATACTGCAAACCAAAAGCCCAACACTCAGCCTCCCCTCCCCCAGCTCTGCCCCTGGGGAGCCTGCCTCCCTGGTGGCCGACAGGGAAGCCACCTGGACCAGGACCTTGGTCCTACATGTCCCCAAGAAGCACCTAGCGAGAAAGCGCTCCCAATACCAGGTAGGCACATGGCCAGTATCGCCTCACAATGACAGCCAATTCTCCCCAGTTTTCTGCCCAAATGAATGCCACTTTGTGCAGAAAGCTTGTGAGAATTGGTTGGGTACCCACGCAAACTAGGTTATGGTGGCAGGGGCCTTCAGGGGGGCCAAGTAGGCCCATCCCTGGGTCCCGTGTGGTCGCGGGCCAAAGCTTGTGAGAAACCCTATAAACGCCGGGTGCAATTGCGGCACAGATGGCCTCTGAGTGCAGGCCAAGCGCGTCCTCTACTCTGCCCTCTGGGGAGCCTAATAGCTGGCAGTTGGGGTCTGCCATGACCCTAGGCCTTAACCCTAACCCTGGGTTGGTTTCGCAGGCTTTCACCCAAGAGGCCTGGCCCCCAAGCCCTCCAGATTAGGGACCCCTGAGCCACACCCCAGCAGTCTGCCTGACACCCAGGAGGAAACCGTGGCCCATGCACATGCTCAGAACCCTTAGAGAAGGAGAAACCTGCATGCACCCCTGGGGCCTCCCCCAACTTTGAGGGTCTCCCTGGTGACAAACCCAAAGCCTGACACCCCATCTGAACACTCCCTCCACTCAGTCCCCTGGCGATCCTGCCTCAGCACCGGCAGATCGGGCCTGCCATTGCCCATAGCCATGAACCCTAACTCTATTTTGGGTTGTCAGACTTCCATCTCCAGCAGCCTGGCTCCCCTAACCCTCCGGATTTGGGAACCCTGATCCAACACCAGGACTCTGCCTGCCAGCCAGGAGGAATCCGTGCCATTGGGAGCTGTCAACCCTAACCCTGGGGAACACACCTCTGCAGTTGCCCTAAGGGGAACCGTGGGAACATCCCACGGTCCCGCATGGCCCCCACAGGCACCTAGCAATAAAAGCCTCCCAATACCGGGAGGGGGTGTGGCTGAATCCCCGCATAACGCCGGCCAATTCTCACAAGCTTTCTCCCCAAAACGATGTCAATTTCGGCAGAAAGCTGGTGAGAATTCTCCAGGAAATCCCAGCAAACCTGCTTCTCTCCGCGAAGACCTTCTGGGGAGCCACCTGGGCCCAGCCAGAGGTCCCAGGTGGTCTCAGTCTGAAGATTACGATAAAGCCCTCTACAGGCCGGGAGCACAGGTGGCCTGGATTGCCTCTGAACACCGGCCAGACACACCCTCATCTGTCCCCAGGGGAGCCCACCTCAGGGCCTTTTGATGGAGCCTGCCATGCCCCTAGGTCCTAACCCTAACCCTGGGTTGTGTTCTCAGTCTTCCATCCCCAGGGGCCTGGTCATCCCGAGCCTTCCAGGTTGGGTACCCCTGAGCCACACCCCAGAACTTGGCCTGTCCCCCAGCAGGAAACCAGTGCCTTTGGGAGCTGCCTAAAACCCTCAAAGCTGGAGAGGCCTGCATGCCCCCACAGGCCACCCCAAACTTCAGGGCCTCACGGGCCAGAAACCCAGAGGCTGACGCTCAGTCTCACCCTCTCCCTCAACTCTGCCCCCAGAGAGCTCGCCTCCAAGGGGCCCTCAGGGAGCAGCATGGGACTGGCTCGCAGTTCCGCAAGGCCCCAACATGCACCTAGCGAGAAAGAGCTCCCAGTATGGGGCAGGCACATGGCCCGAATCGCCGCCCAACACCCTCCAATTGGAAAGAGTTTTCTGCCCAAACTGACATGGATTTGGGTAGAAAGCTTGTGAGAATCGTCCAGAAACCCCCCAGCGAACTCACTTCCGGCTGTCCGGGACTTCAAGGGAGCCTCCAGTGCCTGGCCCATGGTCTTGAGTGGTCGCAGCACGAACCCTGCAAGGAGGTGCTCTAAAAGCCACGCCCACACGTGGCCAAACACTCCGCCTACTCAGCCCCCTGGCGCACCCCTCTCAGTGGGGCAGATCGGGCCTCACATGCCCCTAGGCCCTAACCAGAGCCCTAGGTTGGGTATTCAGCCTTCTGTCCCCAGGGGCCTGTCCCCTAAGCTCTCCAGATTGTGGACCCCGGACCCACACCCCAGGAGTCTACCTGCCATCCAGATGGAAACTGCCATCTGGAGCTGCGCAGAACTCTCAGACCGGGAGAAAACTGCAAGCCTCTCTGAGGCCACCCCAACTTCAGGAGGCCCCCCTGGTTACCAACCCAGAGCCTGATGTGCCCCATGATGTCCTCAACTCCACACCCTGGGGATCCTGCCTCAGCGCCAGCAGATTGGGCCTGCCATGCCCCTAGCCCCTAACCCTAATTCTAAGCTGGGTTTTCAGACTTCCGTCCCAAGAGGCCTGACCCCCAAGCCCTCCAGATTGGGGACCTCTGAACCACAACCTAGGACTCCGCCTGCCACCAAGGAGGATACCATGCCATTTTGAAATGCACAAAACCCTCAGAGCGGGAGAAACCAGCATGCCCCCCAGATCTTCGCGGCAGATGGGAGTTCCAGGTCTGCCTAGAGCTGACAGGCATCCCTGAGGTGAGCTGAGCTAAGGGCATGGCAGGCCCAACCTGCCAGGGCTGAGGTGGGTTCCCTGGGGTGCTGAGTTGTGGGCGGGGTCAGGAGGTGTGTCAGGCTGCGGGTTTGTAGCCAGGGAGCTGCAGAAAGTGGGGGTGTCCTCAGGGGGCATGCAGGTTTCTCAGGCTCTGAAGGGTTCTGCACAGCTCCAAAAGGCACAGTTTCCATCTGGGTGGCAAGAGGACTCCTGGGGTGTGGCTCTGGGGTCCCGAATCTGGAGGGCTGGGGGACAGACCCCTGGGGACGGAAGCCTGAAAACCAAACCTAGGGTTCAGGATAGGGCCTGGGGTCATGGGAGGCCCGATCTGCCAGCGCTGAGAAGGAAACCCGCGGGGGCTGAGTAGAGGGAGGGTTTGGCCACCGGTGCCCTGGCTTTTAGAGCACTTTCTCACAGGGTTCGGGCCACAACCACTTGGGACCTCCAGCCAGGCCCAGGCGGCCTCCCTGAAGGTCCACGAAGCCAGAAGCAAGTTGGCCGAGGGTTTCCAGCCAAATCTCATGACATTCTGTCCAAATCAATATCGACTTGGGTAGAAAGCTCGTGAGAATTGGCCGCAATTGTGCGGTGATTCGGGCCGCGCTCGTGCCTGCTGTTTAGAGCGCTTTCTCCATATGTGTGTGTTGCGACCGTCTGGGAACTCAGGACGGACCCACTCGACTCCCCAGAGGGCCACAGCTGAGGGGAGCTTTCCAGGGCCAGAGTTGAGGGAGGGGCTCAGGCCGAGGTTCAGGCTCCATGCTGGTGGCCCGGTGGGGCACCGAAGGTAGGCCAACTGGAAGGAACATATCAATAGGACATGTACATGCTCTGAGATCTGAATCTTTCATGGCAGCTTTCTGAGAGCTCCTTGTGCAGTCAGAAGCTAGTGTATCCTACCACAGTGTGTTTGAAATGATCATCTACAGAAGAGGAGAGCGAAAATCACTCCATCTTTACCTCACTCTTCAGGAAGCACAACATGGTCTTCTTCTTTCCTTCATTGACTTCAATTCCAATTTGTTTCCGTGCAGTGGTAAGTCCTTTGCTTCAGGGGGTAGGATTTCTCAATTCCTCACCTGCATGGAACACCCAGAGCTCATCACAACAGGTGCCCTCCCTAACAGCCATCACCCATTGAACCCTTCCCCCCACACCCCTGCCCTCTAACAACCCTCAGTTTCTGCTCTGAGGTGGAGTCTGTTTCCTCATTGGCCTTTCTGCCCTCACCATGTTCATCTGTTTTCTTTCTGAAATTCCATAGGAGTCAAGTCATAGGCTATTGGTCTTATCCTACTGATTTTGCTTGGCTGAATCCACTCTAGATCTATCCACATTCTGACAGATGGTAAGATTTCATTCTTTTTGAAGCTGGGTCCTATTCCATTGTGTGTAGATACAGGTGTAGATATCGATATAGATATAGATATAAATCTCCCACATCTTCTTTCTCCATTCTTCAGTGAATGGACATTGGGACTCCCTCCATCATTTCGCTATTGTTGATAATGCTGCTATAAACATCACGGTGCTTGTACCCCCATTGAATGTGCATTTTTGTGTCCTTTCAGCAAATACCCAGGAGTGCAATTGCTGGATGCTAGGATTGTTCAGTTTTTAGCTTTTGGAGGAAGCACCATACTCTTTCCCAGAGTGACTACAACAGCCTGCATGCCCACTGACAATGCAGGTAGGTTCTGCTTTAAGCAGAACATTCCTTGCCAGCAATTTCCTAAGGAGGAAATGGGAAACCTGTGGGACAACCTGAGTCACGCAGTCAGGCACGAAATTCACCCCAGGGTTCCTGACACCAAGGCCCTTGAAGCCACCAGCATGCCTCTATCCAGAATTCCCAAACATTCTCCTTCTGACTTCACCACCCATGAAACTGGGTGTCCCCAGCCAGAGTTCCCAGATGTTTGCAACACATCTGGCCAGAAAGCGCTCTCAACAGCAGGCGCGAGTGTGGCCTGAATCGCTGTGCAAGGCTGACCAATTCTCATGAGCTTTCTGCCCAAATCATGTCAATTCGGGCAGAAAGCTCATGAGAATTGGCCAGAAAGCCCGGACGAACTCGCTTCGGACGGAGGGGGCCTTGAGGGAGCTGCCTAGGCCTGGCCCGGGGTCCCGTGTGCTGTCCCCCCGAAGCCTACAGGAAAGCGCTCTAAAGGGCGGGTTGCATGTGCAGCCCCGTTGGTCGCCTCCCAATGCCGGCCACACCCGCCCTCTACTCAGCCACCCAGGGAGCCCACCTCACACCCACACCCTAACTCCTAATTTCATTGCACAGCTCTTTGCTCATCAGCGATGGATCCAAATATGGCTACAGCATGTCCTTAAAAGTCAAAATTGTTGCAATAATTAGTAAAAGGGTGGGGAAAAAATGAGCAGATGATCTCAAAGGCAATTGGAATTAGAATTACAATTGGGAAATTTTGTTTAAAAAAATAGTGTAGCACGTTGTCCATAGCTTTGCCTATAAAGTAAAACCAACTTTTTAACCTTCTTTTCTCTAGAACAAAGATCTCTTTGTCCCCACCTATGGAGCTCTGGCTGCCCAACTGTGTAAAGGTTATGAAAAAGATGAAGATGTGAACAAATACTTAGATAAAATGTAAGTAGAATTTTTTATTCTCATGAAATGTATATTGTTTGTTAACATCCCTGAATTTTGTTCACCTCTAATGACTTCGTTTCATTTCATGTGCTTTTCTATTACTTCAGTAAATCACATTTTTGAACGAACATCATTTCTGACAACTGTCATTTGGGTTGTCATAAGTATAAAGTAAGAGGAAGGAAAGTTTTTTCTATGAAAATCAAGCATGGAGCATATTTTTTTTTAGGTAGAACTCATCTCTTTGCTGGTCACTTATAAGCAAAAGTATGCCAAAAAGAGATTTTTCCTTTAACAAATGTGATGGATCATCAAATTTTATTCTTTTCAGAAGTCTTTTTTTCTAATAAAATTCCTTCTAAAATAAACATATGCTTACCTAAGTACAGACCATCTGGGAAGGATATACAAAGAATTACTAATCCAGCTGCCTGAGAGAACTTGGATACAGGGGATGACATGTAGAAGACAGATTTACTTTTTCTTATGTAGTGTTTTTATTGTTTGAATGCTTTTACCATTGCTATGCTTTATTTAAACGGGGGCGGGGGTGGGAGGTTGGGGGAGCCAGGTGGTGGGTATTAAGGAGGGCACGTATTGCATGGAGTACTGGGTGTGGTGCAAAAACAATGAATTCTGTTATGCTGAAAAGAAATTAAAAAATATATATATATAATATAAGGAAGAAACCCACCCCTTCCTTTTAAAATAAAGTTCATTCTCCTTGTCTTTATTAATGGAGATTCCTCCTGCACAAATTCAACCTTAAATTTTCTCAGAATAATTATACGATCATCAGATTATTGCACAATAATAAAATATCTGTCAACATTTTATGGAGCCTCTTAATTATGGATCCTGAAAAGGAATCTAGCAGGGCAATGACTAGAAAGCCTATACTAATTAGAAAATTTAGTTAGAAAGGTTGAAGGGGAAATTTAGCCTACAGGAGCATTTTAGAGCTTTTAAAAAAGGTTCATTGTGTTTTTAGTTGGAAAACAGAAAAAAGACAACATAAAGGAAAGCTTGAAAGGTTTTTTTTTTTAAATTTTATTTATTTTTTAAACTTCTTTTCAGTGTTCCAGGGTTCATTGTTTATGCACCACACCCAGTGCTCCATGCAATACATGCCCTCCTTAATACCCTCCAACAGGCTCACCCAACCTCTCACCCCCACCCCTCCAAAACCCTCAGTTAGTTCCTCCAAGTCCCCAGTCTCTCATGGTTCATCTCCCCATCCATTTCCTCCAACTCCTTTCTCCTTTCCAACTCCCCATGTCCTCTGTGTTATTCCTTATGCTCCACAAGTAAGTGAAACCATATGATAATTGACTCTCTCTGCTTGACTTACTTCACTCAGCATAATCTCCTCCAGTCCCATCCATGTTGATACAAAAGTTGGGTATTCATCCTTTCTGATGGAGGCATAATACTCCATTGTATATATGGACCATATCTTCTTTATCCATTCGTCTGTTGAAGGGCATCTTCGTTCTTTCCACAGTTTCACGACCATGGCCATTACTACTATGAAAGAAGGCCCTTCTTTTCACTACATCTGTATCTTTGGGGTAAATACCCCACCCAGCCACCGAGTATCTCCCCCTTTTTAGCCCCCACGGGACAGACATTCCTTTTACACACGGTGGTGTCTTTATCTCTGTGGGCCTTCTGTTGCTCCGTTCACAGCATTTCCTTTGTCTATGTACATGTGGTTGTGAAATCAAAAGACCAATGTCGTGCCAGTTGTTCAGCAAAAGGAGTCTTCTTCCTTTTTATTCCCGCCACAGAGGTCGTATTTGCTCCACTAGATGGAAAGTTCTTAGCTCCATGTTGTCGGAAGTGTCTGCTCAGCCATCTCAGCCTCATACTCCTCATACTCTACTCTGCCTCATACTCTGTTGTGACATCTCCGATGCCTTCAGCTTTGTACTTAGGTACCACTCAGCCCATTTGCGGGAGGGTGGGGCCAACAGAAAATGCAAGTGCTTTCTCCCAAGTCCCCTAGATTCAGTTCCCCTAGAATGAAAAATGAATTTTCTGAATGTCACTTTTTTTTTTCTTTTCACTGAACTTCAGAGTTCTAACCACAGAAACCTACACTGGCAACAAAAACGGGTTTTTCTTTTCCCTTCTTCCTCTCCTCCTGGAGCCCATCCTGGACATGTCTCTCCTCTTACTGTGATAACTACGCTAAGGGAAGAATGAGTACCCAAGGGCCACACCTATAGCAGACAAGGTAGCTAGAGCCCCATTCAGTTTCCATCAACAGCTGCTGATAACAAAGTTAGTTGCCAATAAGATACATTAGGCTACAAATACCAACCTCCCTTAGCTTTAACACACACTACCAGATTGGGGCCAGCCTTACCTCCTCAGGCTTCTCTGCTCATAGGAAACTAGTTACTATTTCCTGGATAATTGCTCTCTGCTTCTGTGTCTGTAAGACAAATAAAGAGCTCACTGCCAAATAGCCATTGATTGAACTTGTCAAATTTGCTTTACTTTGTAATCCATGCCAGTGCTAAACAGAGGACTCCATTCTTAAACACTGATAGAGTTCCCTACTCAAATATTATTTTTAGACCATACTCTTTCCTTCATCACAGGGGATACCTCATTGGGACACGGCTGGTGGAAAACTTTTTGGCTCTATCTTGTGTAAGAAAATGCCATAGTTATTCAGAAATTACAGACATAATTGCCCAGGTAAGTGCATTTTTAGCTCTTTCAAAATGTTTTGAAAATCTTTGATTTGTTCTCAGTTCTGTGGCTTTCTGCTCTGATTGGGTAGGTTCTATCTGTATCCGTTAGCAGGTGCTAAGAGATTCTGATTGAAAAGCATTTTATTTCAGCCCAGGAATAAAGCTATTGTGAACAGAGATAAGTGCTTTTAGGCACTTAAGCATCTATAGATTTTTCTGACCACACAGTGTATGTGTGGAGTGTATGTCCCACACTGGGAAAAATGTTTTGAGACAGTAAACTGAAAGGGAGGGTAATAAGGGCAACGTCATAACCTGATGCTCAAACCGGTTTCGTTGTATAATCACTTTAGCTCATGGAGGAGGTGGTCTTTGGCTGTCTCAGAGAATATTGTTGTGGCCTTTTTATTCCCAGAGCAATGTCTCCCCAAGGAAAAACAAAGTTTCCTGTAAAAGTACATCCTCTAAGAACTTTCACAGCCCTGATATACAAGAGACAACTTGGAATCATCTGAGACCAGCTCAAACATTCTAGGTAGAAGATGAGGCAGGAAATGCATCCTTAGCCAGAATCCCTTTAATCTGCTGGTCTATGATTAGCCTTGTGTCGTTCATTTGGGGGAGACTTGGAAAATATACATGGGTATCAGATATGTATAAAGCTCAAGTATATTATCTCCAGATTCTCACAATAGACGTATTAAGTTGGTCTCATTCTTCTTTTCTCTACTTTTCTCTACTGACCCTTAATATTATTATTTCCATACTGACTCTTCACATGAGTGGCAATAACCATTCTACATAGTGTTTTGTGACTCCAAATGCAGTTTTACATATTCTTCTATCTTTTACCCTTCCAGTATCCCTGTGAAGTAAGCAGAGTAGGAGTTGTTCCCATTTTCCAGAAAGTAAATTGAGTCCCAGAAAAAATATAAAAATTGAATACTAACATATCAAAAAAGTATACATTCAAAAACACAATCCAAATGAAAGATTTTCCCAATTCTTGTTATGATTACTCTCAGTATTTCATTTCATCTCTCATTATTTCCTGAATAATGTGGTTGAAATTGAAATCCAGGTCATCTAGTCTCAGTGTAGTGAGTTTACCACAAAACTAAACTGATTAAAAAAATTCTCTTCCCCTATTTGCTGAATATAACTGAAATAATGAAGCAGTAATTTGAAAAGTAAAATAATTTTTCACTAAGCCAAGTTTATGGGCAATGCTGGAAAAATACTAGATGTTTTAATGGGAAATATTTGAAATATATAAATGTAGATGGTTGTATTCTGTTTCTGTAAAAATGCCATTGGGGTTTGATGGATACTAATTCCATTGAGTTAATAGATCACTTTGGGTAGTATGGACATTTTAACAATATTAAATCTATCAATCTATGAACATAGGATGTCATTCTATTCGTTTGTGTTTTGTTTAATTTCTTTCATCAGTGTTTTGCAGTTTTTAGTATACAAGTCTTTGACCTTCTTGCTTCAGTTTATTCCTTGGCATTTTAACCTTTTTCACTGTTATTGTGAATGGGATTGTTTTCTTAATTTCTTTTATGGATCATTTGTTGTTAGCATATAGACACACAATGGATTTTGTATCCTGAAACTTTACTGAAATCACTTCTTAGTTCCAGTAAGATTTTTGTGGAGTATTTAGGGGTCTCTCACATAGAAAATTGTTTCATTTGTAAAAAGAGATAATTTTGCTTTTTTCTTTCCAGTGTACATGCCTTCTATTTCTTTTTCTTGACTAACTACTCTAGCTAGGACTTCTAGTACTATGTTGAGTAGAAACAGTGAGAGGAAGCATCCTTCTTGTTCTTGATCTTAGAGAAAAAGTTTTCCATTTTGTTACCATTGAGTATGGCAATGAGGAAAGGACTGTCTTTTCAGTAAATGGTTCTGGGAAAACTGGCTGTCCACATACAAAGGAATAGAATTAGACCCTTACACCATATACAAAAATGAACTCAAATGGATTAAAATGTAAACATAAGACACCAAACTGTAAAACTCCCAGAACAGGGGTGTGGGTGGCTCAGTTAGTTAAGCATCTGACTCCTGGTTTCAGCTTAGGTCATAATCTTAGGGACACGCACACACGTGTGCATGCGTGCACACACGCAAGTTTTGGTGAAGATGTCGAGGCATTGGAACCCTTGCATACTATTAGCAGGAATTCAAAATGGTACAGCCACTATGGAAAACGGTTTGAAAGTTCATTAAAAAAATTAAAAATAGGGGCACCTGGGTGGCTCAGTGGGTTAAACCTCTGCCTTCAGCTCAGATCATGATCTCAGGATCCTGGGATCGAGCCCCACATCGGGCTCTCTGCTCGGCAGGGAGCCTGCTTCCCCCTCTCTCTGTCTGCCTCTCTGCCTACTTGTGATCTCTCTCTCTCTCTCTCTCTGTTAAATAAATAAATAAATAAAACAATTTTAAAAAGTAAAAAGAGAATTACCATAAGACCTACCACTCCCACTTCTGGGTATTTATCCAAAAAAATTGAAATCAGGATTTTTTTTAAAAAGATTTTATTTATTTATTTGACAGACAGAGATCACAAGTAGGCAGAGAAGCAGGCAGAGAGAGAGGAGGAAGCAGGCTCCCAGCTGAGCAGAGAGCCCGATGCGGGGCTCGATCCGAGGACCTTGAGATCACGACCTGAGCCGAAGGCAGAGGCTTTAACCCACTGAGGCACCCAAGCTCCCCTGAAATCAGGATCTTGAAGAGATGTTAACACCCTATATTCATTGCAGCACTTTGCAGAATAGCCAAGATGTGGAAACAACATAAAAGGCAATTGACCAATTAATAGATTTTTTTAAATGTGGTATATACATACAATGGCATACTTTTAAAAAAGGGACACATTCTGCAATGTGAAACAACATGGTTGAACCCAGACACAGAAAGAGAAATACTGCAGGATTCTTCCTAGATGAGGTATCTAAAATATTCAAATTTATAGAACCGAAGTGGGGAATGATGGCTTCAGGGAGGAGGAAATGGGGAGTTATTAACCAATGGGCATAAAGTTTCGGTCAAGCAAGATGAAAGAGCTTTAGAGGTCTGTGGTACAACATTGTACCAGTCATCAACAATAACATATTGTACACTTATAAATGTGTTAAGAGAGTGGATCTCATGGTAAGGGTTCTGATCCCAATTTTTAAAAAGCTTGAAAGAAACAGGTCTGTTTGATGTAAAACTAAGAACATTCACTTTCCAAATATCTCTCCTCTGAACTTTTTACATCTTTTTTATTTTTCTCATGTCATGGAAATTCTTATCTCTTCCTCCTGTCCTCAACAAACCAGGAAAGTTCTACTCCTTCTTGCAATGAAGAGGCAATTTTGTCACCCTCACCCTTCTCTTGTGCAGAGGGGTTGTCTCTGGCCTTTGCACTCTCCTTCAGAGGTCCGATTTCCTCCCTCTTTGTCATTTTCATTTCTCCAGCAGAATGTTCTTTTACATGTGGGAATGATGTCACCCAAGTCAGAAGCGCTTTAACACAGAGGAAGGGGCAGACCTCAGGTATATACTCGCTTACTGATAATTGGTTTTTATAACTGGCAAGTTTCATTAGAAGGTCTGGCCGTCAGTAGCAACATCTCATTCATCCTTGTGAACTCTCCTGAGCGGAGGCAGGTGTCAAATGTTAGAGTCAGTTTTAGAGGGGAGTGGAGCAAGGTCAGAGGAAATTTACCATAGTCACCTGCTGCCGGTGGAGCATAGCAAGGTCAGGAATAGTACCTAAACCTTGGGACTTTTGTATGGCTGACCCCTCAGACCATGCTCTCAAACAGAGCACCGCCCTCATCCTTGCGTATCAGCATTTCGACGAGCTTTAGACTTCAGATGGCGCCATCTCGTGGTGGGAAGAGAAATCCCATGACAGAGGCCAAACCTGTTCCAAAAAAGTTCGTCATCAGGCCTTACATTTCGTATAAAAAAGACGACAGGTTAATTCTAAAGCCCTATTCTGGCAACGTTAAAATGTATCCATTTAAAAAATACGGTTTAATAACATACAAGTCTATTTTTGTATTGATTGCCTCGAAGTACTTCAAACTTTAAATAAGATGTATAATTTATAAAGGTTGTCAACAGCATTATAATGATGTTAAAAAACTATTAGTAATACAGCACCTTTTCTTAGAAAAGCTCAAAGTAATTGCCACCTATTATTTTTTTTCCCTTTCAAGATTCTTGTGAAGTAAAAACGATAGCCATCATTAGCCTCATTTTACTGATGACATAATTGAGTCTTAGGATATGTCACCATAGCTACATAGTCCAAAAAGTCCTCTGAGAATTTAATTTTTCTGATCTTATTCCCATGCTTTTCCCAAATTAATTCTTTTTTTAAAAGGTACCTGTGGGCTACATTACACTTTACACTTTACACCTTACACTTGCGTGACTTTACACCTCGCGTGACTTTACACTTTGCGTGACTCAGTCGGTTAAGCGTCTGCCTTCTGCTCAGGTCATGATCCCGGGGTCCTGGGATCGAGCCCCATGTCTCAGGCTCTCTGCTGAGTGGGGAGCCTGCTTCTCCCTCTCTGTCTGCCTGCACTCCCCCTACTTGTGTGTGCTCTCTCTCTCTGTCAAATAAGTAAATAAAGTCTTTTTTTTTTAAAGGATATTAAAATGTACTTTTAAAGATTTTCTCCTGTTATGATCACTGTTCTGAGAAAATTGAAAATGTGGAATTTGCAGTAGAGTCACTGTAGTAATGAAACACTGGAGAGTTTAAATGTAATCTAAAACATAAATCTTTCAGTTTGTTATAAAAACAAGTTGAAAATACAATTGTGCCTCACTCTGATCTGAGGTCTACATGCACACCTCCTTATTTAC
Source organism: Lutra lutra (assembly GCF_902655055.1). Taxonomy (NCBI): domain Eukaryota; kingdom Metazoa; phylum Chordata; class Mammalia; order Carnivora; family Mustelidae; genus Lutra; species Lutra lutra. The sequence goes on along the minus strand of NC_062283.1, from coordinate 137,253,005 downwards.
ACAAAAATATATTTCACGGTTTCCAAACACATCCATGATAAATGTTTTACTATGAAGAGAAGCTAATTAGATCAAGATCATCCTTTAAAATCAAAATGACCACAAAGGGTAGGCTTGACAAGAGATATTATACCTCTGTCTTTTAAAAGTAATTAAAATGCAAGAAACTCTGACCCTCATCAAATAAGTGATCACCTAGCCAAGTCCAGTGCGGTGGAGATGAAGAGAGGAGTCCACTTCCTACTCAGCCTCATTCCCATCGTGTGCCCCCGAGCAAGTCCTTAAGCCTGTCTGAACCTCAGTTTCCCTGTCTGTCAGGTGGCACCTCCTTCAGCGGTAGTTCTGGTGAGTTTCAGGCTTTGCTTTCCCTAGGTAGAATGTGGACGTGACTATAATCACACAGAACTGAGTGTGATGCGTCAAGTTTCCCAAGCCTCCCGCAGAGCATCCATACCGTCCAGGTACTGGTGCCACTTACAACTGCTGGGCTTAACACAAATTCTGCTCATCAAAGCTGGGAAAGCTTTTTACTATTAGGTCAATGTCATCGTGATGTCACTATAAGGGTTAGAAGGAATGTATGATTTTTCAGTATAAACATCACATCAGGTTGTTGTCCCAGTAAGATGGAATTTTTAGAGGAAAAATATATGACACGTGAGAAATAGAAAAAGACTTGTAAAACTTGAAATTCCAATCTTCAGGTTAAAAAAAATTAGACCCCAATATATTGTCCCTGGAAATTCTGAAAAGCAAAAATGCAATATTTTCCTTTAAATAGCATAAACTGAAATTTTGCCTTAATTATATAATGGGAGCAATGATTTTTTTTTTTTGTGAGTGATATAAAATCAATGAAATAACCGAAAGGAAGTATTCGTAGGGGGCCACATAAGCAAGGATGCCTAAAGGAGGGAGGAAATCTAAATGGTAAATGTCAGAAGCATAAACTCGAGGGTAAAAGATTTAGGAGTATTACCCAAAGAGGAACTTGAATGGGAGAAGGGTTATTTTTTAATGGGATGACCATATTCATTTCAATAAATTGGTCCATTTAAAATTAGAGTTGAGGCTACACAGCAAGATTCCAGCAAATCATACCGGCCTTATTTCTTCCTTTGTCTTGTTTCTATCTGAACACACAAACTACCATGGCTGGATTGATGTAGATAATTTGAATATTTTGAAACATAAAACTCCCAAGTCATTTCAGAATTGTGGCAGCTGCAGAGCCACAGAATTACAATCTCCAATACAGATTTGTACCCAAAGCTCTGATTTTATGCTTCTACAAGAACATCCAAATCTGACTTTATTAGACATTTTCAGAGGAGTGTGCCATGGCTTGGAAGGTAGACCAGGGAGGGTCCCATCAAGAGAAAGAAACCACACGATCATTTCAATCGAGAAGTTTAATAGAAAGCATTATTAATTATTTATATGGGACTAGCTACTAAGAAAGAGGGGAGGGGCGCCTGGGTGGCTCAGTGGGTTAAAGCCTCTGCCTTCGGCTCCGGTCATGATCCCAGGGTCCTGGGATCAAGCCCCACATCAGGCTCTTTGCTCAGCGGGGAGCCTGCTTCCCTTCCTCTCTCTCTGCCTGCCTCTCTGCCTACTTGTGATTTCTCTCTGTCAGATAAATAAATAAAATCTTTAAAAAAAAAAAAAAGAAAGAAAGAAAGAGGGGAAAATGCTAAAGAATTTCCTCGTGCTGAGAGAAAGTACCCAAGGAAATACCACAGTTTGAAGAGGGACCCTCTTTCCACGGTTGGGGTTCAGAGACACGGGATTGCAGCTCACTGGTGCTGGAGAGGGACTCTGGGTTGTCAGGCTGAGATGGGGGATAGGGAATTATGGATCAAAATGGTAAACAGCAACCCCCCACAGGGGTGTAAGTGGGCTGAGGCTGGCCATGAGGGAACCATGGGAAGGGAGCCCGAACTCGGAAGGGAGGAGTGCCACTGGGTGTCCCAGGCCCAGCCAGTCACCATTTCCAGCAGGAAGTCAGCCAGGAAAAGGCACTCCAGGGCCGGGAAGAGGAGTCTGTCCTCCTGCCGTATCCCCACAGAACCCTCTACTGCCCAAGGAGAAATGTGTGCAAGGTCTACGACTGGCCTCACTAGCAAGGCAAGGAAGAGTAGGTTTGGAGCCGAGGGGCGAACATCGGACACCCAGCTTAGAAGGCCTGTGTCGGTGTGATTGTCACGAACCTTTCCGTGGCCATTTTTTTGACTTCGGTGGTCTCGTGTTTGACCCTGTCCATACTGCTGGGTCCAGGAACTACTCTCACCTCTCAGCGTGGTCTGCTCACGCTGCCTGGAGGATGCGAGATGAGAGGAAGAAGGCTGCATTCTTCTCTTAGCAGGGTGCTGTCAAGTCCTTACCAACAATCTGCAAACTTCTGACGTAAAAAGCGTCCGTTACACGCTGACATTTGTTAAATCCAGCCACTGCCTCTTCCCAGATTTCTCTCTAACCAAATCTCTTCCGTCTCCCATGACTATCAAATCTCTCCTCTCTTTTATTACTGCCCAAAGTGCCATTAAGTGACGTCATGGGCCGCGAACCTCAGAACAGGACGGGCTCACCACCTGTGCTCTCTTCCCTGGAGTCCAAGGGAGCGAGAGGAAGGCACCGAGGTACATTAGCTCCTCAGCGGCCGCCCAGTGAAAGGTAGAGCGGGGCCTAGACTCACCATCTGGGGTAGGGGCTCCTACGCTTGAAATGGACCAGGTCTGTTTTCTGAAATGTGCCGAAGGGTGACACTTAGTGATCTTTGTAGGAGGCAGGAGTTGACTGTCGGTGAGTGAGCAAACATGACCGAACAACTTCAGAAACATGAGGGAACCCAGGATTATTACCCTTACTGAGAACATTTTTATTGTGAAAAAAAAGAGTAACGTGAGTCTGCTTTTTAGCTTAATGTGTTAGTCTGTGAGTAGAATTTTACTGGGTTTGGAGCCTGCTGATCTTTCAAGAATGTGCAGTTGACCAGATTTTTTTCTTTGCTTGCTTTCTTTCTTTCTTTTTCTTGAATATATTTCTACCCTCCATCTAACTAACTACAACCAAAGTATTATACAAAGAAGGGAAATAGTACAGAATTTTCTTGAGTTTCTTTGGTTTGACCCCGGAGTGAAGTTATCTTTCATTTCTGGGAAATTTCATTGCCCTGTCCCATCTGTAAGCTTTTCAAAAGGAGGGATAATGTCCAACGTTCTTGGGGTTTGGCCCACAGGGCCATGGCAAGCCAGAACAAAAAATTTGGAAAATGTTTGTAGGTCTTTCCCTCAAGGACGGGCTGTTGCTCCTCCTCTTCTGTCCAGCAGAGGGCAGTGGTCCGCATTCATCTTCAAATGAAAGCCTGCCTACCCCTCCCGTCCTGGCTCCCACCACCTGCAGAAACTCTCCTATTTCTTTTTCTTTTTTTTTTTTTTTTAAATTTTATTTGTTTATTTGACAGAGAGATCACAAGTAGACAGAGAGGCAGGCACAGAGAGAGAGGGAAGCAGGCTCCCTGCCAAGCAGAGAGCCCGATGCAGGGCTCGATCCCAGAACCCTGAGATCATGACCTGAGTCGAAGACAGAGGCTTAACCCACTGAGCCACCCAGGCGCCCTGAAACTCTCCTATTTCAAAGCAGTGCTTATTACGTTGAAAATCCAGCGCTACAAACGTGTCTGTCGGCTAGCAACAGCCGATCTCCAATAACACGGTTGAACCGAAATAGGATCCCGGACAGGAAAAGAGCTGATTCTTATTAAATAATGGACACTGAACTCATCTTGGTAATTTTATTGAAACACTCGGGTTTTTTTCACCACTATTTATATGAGTGTAGAGAGTTCTAGGAGAGGAGGAAGATTCAGCCTTGCTACCCTGAAGTCAATCGTGACTACAAAATGCAAGCGTTAAATAGGTAATCGAATCATTAGCTACCACATTTCACTTCTCAACAGGCATGGATCACTTCCAGTTTATATAAGGGCAGATAGAAAATGCAATTATACCTTTCTCTAGTCCAAGAGCTAAAAATCATCTCCTTAGCTGCACAAAAACATATTTTGCACTTTCCAAAACCACGTACAGTAAGATTTCATGATGAAGAGAAGCTAATTAAAGATAAAATTGATCATTTAAATAAATCATTTCCATGTATTATAGAAAATATTTGGAATGTTTTCTAAAATTCATCATAGAGCCAAATTGGGTTGGGTTAGACTCCTTTACACCACTGGCTGGTGGGTGACGTGAGGTCGTCTAGTTGATGTAAGGATGTTCTGGGACACAACAGCTAAGCCTCATGGCAGAGCAGAATCAGGGAGTCCCTCAGTCATCCTGGTCATGTCAGGAGTGGGCATCTGTGGTTCCTTGCTTCAGTCCTGGTCGTTTTGGTGACTCAACTATTCTCTGTTTATTTTGCTCTTGCAACCACCTGCTGACGTCTCCTATTCTGTATCTTCTCTCCGCCCCTGTGACTCTGCTGCCTCAGGACTTCTGCTTACTCTCCTTTGCTCTCCTCTCTCTGGTGTCTTGTCTTCTGTGACTCTCTGCGTCTCATAGTCAACGTCCCAAAAAGAGCCTCTAATCTGTCCAGTCAATCACTTGCCCTCTGTGGGTAACGCTCCCATGCCACACGTCTTCCGGCCTGTGGCCAAGCTGTGGACTGGCTGCCCAGGCTCTCACATGCCCATCCTCACCCATGACCTGTGACCAGAATGGCAGTGGAGTGAGACGCAGAGACTGGTCATCACAGGGACCCCCCCAAGAAGGGGACTCAGGCATGACAAGCATTCTGAGATCCCCCAGAATGGGGCAAAGCAATTGGAAAAGACCTCGTCCTTCCTGTCTAGGAAACTATTTATGATCTTCCTTACCTTATGAAACCTCTGCTCATGTTCTTTGTCTTACTGAGGCTGGTGCGGGTTTTCCTTTGTTCCAGAGGGTAGAATTCCTGTGTAGAAGAGTGTAGCAGGCTTCAGGTAGCATGTTAACTGTAGGATATGGAAATCAGGAGAAATATCCTTGCCATGTGTTTTGCAGGTAGTAATCAACTAAGAAAACTTAAAAAAAAAAAAAAATGCCCCCCCCACCAGAGGCAATCCAAGCCAAACCACATTATTTGTTGGAAATAAGTGTTTTAGACCACTAGCTAAGGGTGGGGCAGACATTCCTCAGAACGGTAAATTCAAAGGGGTGCTTCGATGGAAGGGAGGTAGCCAGATTGTCCCGAGAAAAACGATGCCGTGCTATAACACATAGTATTAGGTTTTCTTTTGAATTTCTTATAAAGGAACCAATCATAACAGTTTATTCTGGTCCTCTAATCCCATGAGGCTTTTGCATTTGTTTCTTTTTCTAAATCTTTTTCAGTCCCTTTTCTTGGCATTCTCTGTTTCTGGTTTATTTTTCAAAGAATGTTACCAGAGATGACCTGATTTTTTATGTGAATAGGAGAACTGCCCAGGTGACATGAACTTGAACCAGACCATTCAACACAGAGACATCAGCCTATCTTAGGTTTCTTTCTTTCCCTTAAAAAAAAACAAAACAGGTTTTGTTCCTTATGTTTCTCTATTTTACTTTCCCTCCTTTCTTTTTTTAAAATTTTTGAAAGATTTATTTTAGAAAGAGAGAGAGTGTGTGTGCATGGAGGGAGGGAGCTGCAGAGGGTAAGAGAGAATTCCAAGCAGACTCCTCACTGAGCGCAGAACCCCATCTCCCAACCCTGAGATCATGACCTGAGGCGAAAATCAAGAGTCAGACACTTAACCCACTGAGCCACTCAAGTGCCCCTCCTTTCTTTTTTTCTGATTATATTTGTCTTCCTTCATTTTCTAAATGCTGTACATGTTTAAAAGGAAGGCTTTTCCTAAGAGACATCATATCTCACAATTCTGGGTGTAAACTTAAGTGTAATACACCCAGCACAACTCACAACCCTTGAATTGTGTCCACATCCTAATTCTTTGCACAAAATTGAGAGACTCTTTTCTGTCCTTTGAATATTCTTGCTTTAATCAGGACAAAAATTTAAATCTCCATTCTAAAGTTGTCTCCATTCCAACCCACCACCCCCATCTTCCCCCTCCCCACCCATCCATGCACACACCCTCCTCCTCCTTGCACACAATTTATTTGAAGGGATGAACTAAGAAATGTGACCTGAGTGGCACAGAATAGAGGGAAACCTGGAAGCTTTTTATTACCAGGCAACGGCTGCCTTTTATTAAAATCTCCCACTGATGGCGGAGGTCTGGTCTTTGCTGATGATCCTGTCCGATGGTGAGGATCCCTTCAGGGCAGGGAGCCCCTCACTGCCCCTGCCCCGCCATCAGCATCATCAGATGATATGCCCTGGCTCAGCCTTCTGCCTTCCAGGACGCAGAGAGGAGGCTGGGTGCTCCCCACGCAGATGCTAATGGAGGGAAACTTCCACTCAGGCAATGCAGGTAATTCGGGTGAGAAGCAGGGATGGGTACGGGGTGGCTAACCACTCACCTCAACTACGTCGGCCAGCAGTTGGGACTCTCGGTTCAAAGACCCACCCTACACACCGCCATCCCAAAATGTTTAGGTGTCCTGCCACTGTCTTATGCCAGAATAGTGTGTAAATAGATGTTTGAGAATGTGGCCTTAATTGTATGTGCCTCCCACCCGCACCCAGAAGACTGGAGTGGGAAACAGAGGTATTAGAACACCAGGGTCCTCAGAGCCTGGGATGGATTTGGGCCCCGGACATTCCCCCTCATGTGACCTGCAAGGGGAGCTGAAGGGGTGGGTAGGGAGAAAGCCAGTGAAAGCCTGAGCCATCGATCCGAAGGGTCCAGACGGAAGTGGCACGTGCATGTTCATAGGTGACAGGGTACAACTGGAGAGACCAGGTCCCAGAGAGCTCCTACCCCTCCTCCTCCACCCTGCCCCACAGAGCAGGTAGGGCTGGATCCCAGGGGAGGGCACTCTAGGGGCCTCACCCTCAGCCATCCTAGAATTACTCTTCCTTTCTTCCCTAATCACATTAAGCCCAGGCAGAATATCTTCTTTTGCTATTAGTTACTATTTTTCTTTTCTTTTCTTTTCTTTTTTAATTTATTTATTTGACAGAGAGACAGCCAGAGAGGGAACACAAGCAGGGGGAGTGGGAGAGGGAGAAGGAGACTCCCCGCTGAGCGGGGAGCCTGAGGCAGGGCTGGATCCCAGGACCCTGGGACCATGATCTGAGCCAAAGGCAGACACTTAACGACTGAGTCATTCAGGAGCCCCTAATTACTGTTTTTCAAAGGCTAACACACAATGCAGCGTTGAGGGCCTATTGAATTGCTTTACTTTTTCCACTTTCCCAACAGATGATATTAAAATAAATGGGAGCCCTTGATAAACAGGGGTTGAATTCCATGCAAGTCACGGCCCAGCACCACACAGCATTCCAGAGAAGCCCAGCCACACAGCTCACTGAATGTCAGGCCATTTTCCTATTTAGTAACATTTCTGAGCAGGGAAGAAGGGAGTGGAAAAAATTAAATGGAAAGAAAAACCTTTATAGTTCTAAAATTCTCCATATTTAAAAAATGATGAATATTAACAGCAAAAGGAACTCATCGAGTATATTCAGAAATCTTCCCCTTGGGGCCAGAAATATAGCAGATGGATTATTAAAAGTAAGAAACTTGTTTAAAGGAATATAACCTTTTAGGCTTCAACCCCCCCACTGAGTGGGCAATCGCTATAAACACCCACACACACTTGATCTATTCCCCTTTGTACCTCTGGGAGGGGTGAGAGAAGAGAACGTAGGAAGATTTCTTCTGTGGGAAAGCGTGTGCACACGGCCAGCCACAAGGTCTGGGGACTCTGCTGACTGCTTAGGCCTAACCCAGCAGCGCACACCAGTTACTCACAGCAGAGCTCCCAAATCGAAGCGAGGCACCTGGGGGGAAATTACCCTGTAAGCTTTTATTAGGACGACACTTGTGTCATATTATTTTCCCTTTAGTCTCAGAAAAGTGTCTCTCAAGGTTCAGCTGTCAGTACATTCTGCAACTCGTCCCACCCCTTTCCTACACAGGTCCATCTTCCAGTTTTCTGCGTATCATCAGGTGTCCTAGCACATCTGGCTTTTTCTAGGCGTCTTATCTCCATGGCGCCGTTACCAAGGATGCCTCAATGCTGCAGATATGCCAGCCCATGACAATCTGGGCTGTGCTAACTTTCCGTTGGAGAGCCTCAGCTGTCTTTCTATCTCTTAACTCATTTGGTTGAAATTCATGAGAGCCTGAGTTAAAAACAAACAGAAGTGTGTACATTGAAAACAGCAATAAGGTTGGGAGCATCTCGTCGCTGTAACTATTTACAAGGGAATTCCTTCCCAGGAGATGAATACGGCCGAGGGAATACTCTGGGAGAATCAGAGCCCAAAGGCTGAAGAGGTACATCTGGGCCTAAGGGTTCAGAGACACATCAGGAAGACAGACACTCTGGGGCCTCCCTGCTCAGTATTCTTAATGCATGTCGGAAGATTTTGTTCAAACTTCCCCTGACCTCTCTGTGATGCTCCAGGGTAATGGTTCTCAATTCTTACTGTTCCATAGAATCACTTAGAGCTTTAAAATAAATAAATAAATAAAATAAAATCCAGATGCCCAGGCCCTACGTTTGCCCTGCTGAGTGATGGTCTCTGGAAATAAGACCCAGGCATCACAACTTTTAAAATGCTCCCAAGCGTGGGCGCCTGGGTGGCTCAGTGGGTTAAAGCCTCTGCCTTCGGCTCAGGTCATGATCCCAGGGTCCTGGAATCGAGCCCCACATCGGGCTCTCTGCTCAGCGGGGAACCTGCTTCCCTTCCTCTCTCTCTGCCTGCTTCTCTGCCTACTTGTGATCTCTGTCTGTTAAATAAATAAATAAAATCTTAAAAAAAAATAAAATTAAATAAATAAAATGCTCCCAAGCGATCTTCGTGGGCCCCTCTGCTTTAGAGCAAGAGTTTGCAAACTCTGTTCCTGGGTTGGTGCTTCAGGGTGATTGCTGGAAAGGCAGGGGCACTACGTGAAGGCTGCTCCTCTCCAGACTCTCAGTCCCAATCCTTCCAGAGCTGCCTCTCCTTTTGTCTCTTTAAGTGTTTCAAATAAAATAAAATATCATTGGAAAAAAAAAATGGACAGTGTTGATTGAAACAAAGCCCACCCCACCAGTGGTTGGGATGACTAGCTTACCTCTTGGGATGGAGGTAGGAAGAGAAGCTGGGTGTTCTAGGACATCACTCCAAAGTAGGAGGAAAATGATCAAACACAGGTTTGTGACTATATATATATGCAGTTAAAATATGTTTCCATATTTTAACTGCTTATTTCCTAGGGTCAGTGAGACCCATTCCTAGTTAGCCAGGTGTTTAGGGAAACAAGTTTTTTTAAACCCTAATTACTTTCCCTCATGTTTCCTCCCACAATTCAGATGCCAGAAAACAAAACAAAACAAAAACCCTGGGAGAAAGAAGCTTGTTCTGTTGATACAACAGCAATCATTATTAATGCTGACGCACATCCATTCGTGTTAAAATCTAGGAATAGGGCTCAGTTGGTTAAGCGACTGCCTTTGGCTCAGGTCATGATCCTGGAGTCCCAGAATCCAGTCCCACATTGGGCTCCCTGCTCAGCATGGAGTCTGCGTCTCCCTCTGACCCTCTCCCTGTCTCGTGTTCTCTCTTTCTCTCTCTCTCTCTCAAATAAATAAAATCTTTAAAAATATATATAGGAATAAAGTGTTGTTATAGTGCAACTAGTAACTATTTCATGGGTTATGTACTCTGCCCAGAGATGTATTTATTTTGAAGTATCATTCTTAAGCAGAATTACTCATATCACCAGAGTTCATAGTTTCCTTACTTAATCCTATTCCTGTAGATGATCTAGAGAATGTGATTACACAAAATAATTAATTCATTTCCTCCCATTTTCATCTCAGTTTTCATTACAATGTAAAACTGTTAAAGATTTTTCTCTAGCATGGGTATGGCTGTAGGGTCCGGAAATCTGAAACCGTAAAAAGGTGGTTTGTCATATGCACAGACAGAAAGATGGGCTCGAACGATATAAAAATTAAAGTCTAGAGACTACTCCAGATCTTTTGTGAACTTCCCAGTGCTGAAATCCCTTCTTTATCAAGTATAGTTTTTATTAAAGAAAATATTGGGAAGTTGGCCTTATTGATACAGGGAACTAGAAGCATAGTTTGAGCACAACTATTGCAAGTAATTTAGAAACCCAAGGTGGAAAATCTGTGCCGAATGGGAAAGAGGCCAGGAACGTTCAAGCTATCCATTAATTCCCAGGAGTGCCCCAAGAAGCTCATGATGGAATTCATGTGCTACTGATATAAGATTTAGGGCAACAGAGTTGAAACTTGGAGATGTCCTCATCCAACGCTCCGATTTTAACAACGAGGAAACATGTTGTTAAAAGTTAAATAATTACTTGAGAAGACACCAACATAAGACAACATTTCTGGGGTGGAAGCTAAGAGATCAGACGAACCCAGGTCCAAATTTAGACTCTATTCTCTTACCTGCAGCTTAACCTTGACCTGTTTGAACTTCAGTGTTCTTCATAAAAATAGAAACAATAATCCCTCCTCCCCAGTATGTTTGAGAAATTTTAAATATAAACCAGATGTAAAGTATCTGTCGCATAATAGGTCGTCAATAAACATTAATTCTGCCTTCCCTCTTTAGTGGAAGAGCAAAATTTAGAATATGATCTCTCTTACGGCTGCTAAGTGTTCTTTCTGCATAACTCAACCTTAACCAACTGAACAGTGAAAATATTATTTGAGGGGGGCCTCATTCTGTTAAGTGTCTGCCTTCTGCTCAGGTCATGACCTCAGGGTCCTGGGATCAAGTCCCACATTGGGGGTGGGGGGGTGGCTTCTGTCTCTGTGCTCTCTCTCTCTCTGTCAAATAAATAATAAATAAAATCTTTTAAAAAAAAAGAAAAGAAAAAGAAAATATTATTGAAGCTGCCTAAAAATAGATTTCCTTCCAGACTCAAATAGGACATTTTATATTTGTAATAAATATGTTCCAATTCTGAAAGGGATTAAACTAAGTCAATGCTCTTGATCAAAATCCTGCTCAAATAGGTGTCATTGCAAAGCCCCACTACATCTCTTGCTTGAACGTTTCTTTCTGGAGCTTCCCTCCATGCTCAGGCTCCAGCTTCCGTAGCTCAGCTTGTTCTTTGTCTCTCTGAAAATCTCGCTGTGTCCCAGGACACATTTTGGGCTTCATTAAGGTTTAGTCAGAAACCACGGTTATAATGATTAGAACCAGAGCCAGATCATTTCTTTCGTCAGCACCTCAAGGCAGTCTAGGCTCCCTTGGGAACTTTGGGCAATGATGGGATTGGGTTAAATATACGGTAACAATCAAGACCACAACCACACACAAAGGGAAGTCTTCACCCTTGCAGCTACCATAGACAAGGTCCATATGTGGGTCCCCTGCTCTTTGCTATTTACCTCATAGGTCAGGGGCTACAAATGTCAAAAAGTAGTGACTCTTCTGTTCTAGAGGTAGGCAGAGGGAAGGGAGAAGGTAGGAATAGATGAAATAAGAATCAAGACCACAAGATTAATTTAGTTGTTAAAAATTTTTAAATTAATGAAATTCCAGTAAGAGCACAGCAGTGGCTTAGCTCTGAATCCCAAACCGTGAAGTTTCTTGAAAATCATATGATGCAACAAGGAGAAGAAGAGGAAATTTACAAATCCCAGTTTCTTAAAACAAGAGAAAATGTTTCTCCACAATGAAAGAATGTAACTTGGAGCAGGGAAAGGTGATCCAAGAGACCTACCTGAAGGCCAATCTAGTAACAGTATTGGACTTTAAATACTTTAAAGATGTGAAACTACAGGTTTTCCTGGGTGGCTCAGTTGGTTAAGTGTGCCTGCCTTGACACACTTGATCTCAAGGTCCTGGGATAGAGCCTAGCACTAGGGGTCAGTCTGCTTCTCCTTCTCCCTTTGCCCCTCCCCCCAACTCTCCTACCCCCGCTCATGCTCTCTTGCATTCTCTTTCTCTCAAATAAATAATAAATATTAAAAAAAAAAAGAAAGTGAAAATACAAGCAAAAACATTATGCTAGAAATAAATCAGGATGGCACTGGATTTTTCCTCAGCAACATCCAGTAACAACAGAAAACGGACTAACACGTAAAATACACTCAAGTAGAGAAAGTGTAAACCAGCTAAGCTGTCCTTCAAGTAGAGAACACGCCAACATGTGACTAAGAATTCAGGGAATAGTATTCCTGAGAACCTTTGCTGAGAATGATACTAGAGGATCCAACCAGGCAAGCAGGAGCTGACTGACAACTCCTCAGCAGAAGAACTGAGGTGAGCATAGCATTTATTTCATCGCATAACTCTCATGAAAATTTGCAAGCATACACAAATGTAAAGAGCACGTTTTATAAATCCCACGTACTACCTACCCAGGTTCAATAAGTATCCATCTTTGCCATTTCTCGTATCATCTTTCAGCTACCCCCCTTTTTTGTGCTGAAATATTTTATTTTTTTAAGATTTTATTTCTTTATATCAGAGAGAGAGAGAGAGTGCGCGTGCAAGTGAGGGGGAGGGGCCCAGGGAGAAGCAGACTCCTCACTGAGCAGGGAGCCCAACTTGGGGCTTGATCCCAGGACCTGAGGGGAAGGCAGATGCTTAATGGCCTGAGCCACCCGGGCACCTCTGTGCTGAAATATTATAAAGAACATTCTTTTTCTTTAAGATTTTATCTATTTATTTGAAAGAGAGAGAGAGTGAGCACAAGTAGGGGGAGGGGCAGAGGGAGAAGCAGACTCCCACTTTAGCGAGGATCCTGATGTGGGACTCTGATCCCAGGACCCAGAGATCATGACCTGAGCTGAAGGCAGATGTTTAACGGACTGAGCCACCCAGGTGTCCTTAAAGAAGATTCTAAACAATATGTTAATTTACACAGAAACAATATGCATCTGTAACTGGAAGGGACTTTTTAAAAAATATAAACTGCCATGCCACTATTATACATAACATGGTATATATTTTCTATACATGTGTTTAATTTGTAATATTATTATAAATAATTCCCCGAAATCATCTAACACCCATTTAATACTCATTCATCTTCCCCTAAATATCACAAAGCCATCCTGTTAGAGCCGGCTGTATGAAACAGTCCACACACACGGCTCATGTGTTGCTTTTGTTCTTATGTCTCTCCCGTCTCTTTTTTTCCCCATTTTTCATGCCATCGGTCTATAGAAGACTGTGTCGTGTGTCACACAGAATGTCCTGTATCATCGATTTACTTGGTCGCTTCCTCATTAACTTGTTCCCTTTGGCCTGTATCTCCTACAAAGCAGTAATTGGGTCTCAATACTCGATTTGATTCAGACCAAATTTTTCAGGACACATTTGACAGGTGATCCTGGGGACTTGCTCTTGCACTGTGCAGCATAGGGAGGCACGGAACCTCTGGCCGTCCCATTTTTAGCGACGCTAAAGAACATGAGTGGCTTCAAGTGGTGTGGGCTGCTTCCCACTGTGCTTTCCCCTAGGAGCTGAGAATTTGTTATTTCTTGCGTAGGTCCATTATGTCCGTAGGGGTAGCACAATGGTTATTTTCTAATTCTGAAGAGCACTACAAAGAATCAAATCATGATATGCATAAAGAAATAGCTTTTTCATGTACTCGACTAAGCACGACTTAGAAGATACCATGGGAAAAAGAAACCATGGAGTAGAACAGAAAAGAAGAATGCCTAGAAATACAGAAAAGTTACAAAACTTGTGTGAGGAAAACTTTAAACTATTTCTGAAGGACAAAGGGTAGCTTTGAATAAATGGAAAAGAAATGGAAGGGCATCCCGTGTTCCCAGACAGGTTGATAACATCATAACCGAGGTGTCTAATTCAGGAGCTCTGAGTGGGACCCAAGGTTCTGAATCTCATCTAGCCTGCCTTCCCAAGCATGGCCTCTTTATGCTTTCGAGCAGCCTCAAGGTGTGGTCTCTGGGCCAAGAGCATGAGCATCCACTGAGAACTCGGTTACAAATGCAAATTCTCTTGCCTCACCCCAGACCTACCAAATCAGACACTCTGGTCTCAGCAGTCTCCATGTTAACAAATCCTCTGGAGGATTCTGACATGAGCTACAAGTTTGAGAACTACGGCTCTAGCGTTTCTAAAATTTAAGTTGTGTAGGAATCACCTAAGATCCTGTCAGAGTGAAGACTTGATTCAACAGGTCTGGGATGGGGTCTGATTCTGCCTGGCTGGCCACCTCCCTCATGGTGCTGATGGTCTGAGACAACACTTGGAGGAGCGAGACTAGAGGAACAATCTGTTTCTAGTTCACTCAAGGCCAACTCATCCTGTCCCCTCCGCTCCCGTTTTGTTCTAGGTATTAATGACAAATCATATGTTACTTCTCTCAGTGGTATGTTTATTTTAAACAGAATTTAACCCACAGAAGTGTGTTCCTCTCACAACGAATTCAGCCAGAAGTAATTGGAAATTAATCTCGGGCTTTGGTGGAACAGTTTTGGAGAGACACCTATCTGGCATCTGTTAAATTGTGCCATTGAGGATATACTGTTAAATGGAATCTAGATTAACAAATTAGGGAAAAGCTTATGCATGAAGAGAATCTTTGTATAAATCTATGTCTAAATTTGATTCGCCTCCACTTTCTCTCCCTTAATAAATTCTGATTTTCCGGAATTAGGTTTAGGCTATCTATTGATTCCTGGTGTCCCCAAATTTGGTGGTTTAAAACAATCAACATTTATTTGAGCTCACGATTTCCTGGGCCTGGGATTTAGGCAAGACACAAAGGCAGTGCCCTGCAATGTCTGCGGCCTCTGAAGGGGCAGCTCAAAAGTCTGGATGGTTGGAAGGGATCCACTAGGACCAAAGACCTGTGATCTTTTTTCTGTCTGTTGGTTCCGTTCTCTGGTTCTTCTCTATGTCATGTCTACTGAGACCGGCTGGGATGACTTCTTCACTGATGCATCTGGCATCTAAGCTAGAACGACTGGGACAGCTGGGCTGACCAGGCTTCTCCCTCTCTCTGTCTCTCTTTCCTGGTTAGCTTGGCCTTCTTCAGAACTTGGAGCTTTCAGGGTAATAAGACTTCTTGGATGGCGGCTGGCTTCTGCCAGACCGAGCATTGCCAGAAATAAGGCACAAGCTGCAACACTTGCACAGTCTGGCTTCACTCTGCCAGAGGCTGTTGGTTGAGGAAGGCCAGATTCAAGGGGCAAAGGATAAGACTCCATCTTTCCATTGGATCTGATGAGCTGCGTTACCATGGTTAGGTTTTATTAAAGTGAAACCCAGATGCACCAAAGATGCAGTGAAGTTGGTTGGTTAGAATCAATGTAAATGAGAAAAAAAAAAAAAAGCTAGTTTTATGAGCTTCTTTGAAAGGCTCAAGGGAGCCTGTGGTTGGCATCTCTTCCTCCCTCTGCCTTCAGTGACCTCACCGGGGTAACTTGAATCTGTGCCATAGAAATTGGCAAACAGTTCGAACCGGGATTTTTTAAACAGCCAGTTGTTAAATATTAATCACACACCATGTTTAAAATCCAAGTAATATACCAAATAGATTGCAAATAGATTGCCACTTTCCATCCTCTACCTTCCACTGTCCCACCTAAACACACACACACACACACCTGAGCCTGCTTTAAGTTCCCAAGGATGTATTCTGGGTCTTAATACGTTTACGGTCCTTTCTTCAACTGGGGATAAGGTCCATGGTCATAAAGGTTCATTCCCCAGATTCACCAGCTAGGGGGCCAGGACTCTTTGTGATATAAGGTGTGAGCCATAGCGTAAGATATAGTGTCTCTTCCTTACACATTAGTTCTGCTAAGAGATACGGGGGGAACTTAAACATAAACATATACATATATATAATATATACATATATTAAATACATATATATGTATAGATTTAAACTAATGTATATGTTAGTAAATATGTGTAGATTTAAGCTATACATATATGTGTATATATATATAACCTTGGACCCCCCCATACATATATGTATATGTCCATACATATGTGTATATATCTATATTTAAACTAACATGGGTATATTACATAATAGAATACGCAAAAATTGCATTATTTCTGATAAACATAAAACTGCAGAACAGTTCTACACTAGCATTGCCTTGACAGTTTCCCCAAACATCTAGTCAGGGCCAACTTACCCATTCGTCATAGTAGGTACTATGCCTAGGGCCCGTGATACTTTTAGGGGCTCATGAAAGTGTT
The DNA here is from genome assembly GCF_902655055.1 of Lutra lutra. NCBI lineage: Eukaryota > Metazoa > Chordata > Mammalia > Carnivora > Mustelidae > Lutra > Lutra lutra. Next base: position 137,236,688 of record NC_062283.1, on the reverse strand, counting down.
TTTAATTTCTTTTAAAATCAGAAGAAAATAAGTGAACTTTTGGGTTGAAAAATGTTTTAGTATATACTATTAATGTACTTGTCTTTCTATTAACACATTCATAAATGTGTGTGCGTGTTTTAATGTAGAAAGGGGTCCATGAAGGCAGAAGTTCCTAGGGCCCCCAAAAGCCATAATATGGCCCTGCCTGTAGGGACATACTTTCAGTGCACAGTGGAATCATGTGAAAAGCTCTGAATTTTAGGCATCATATACTTTCAATGTGTTATTCTTGAGAACTGCTGACTTCAGATTCCAAGGAAATGAATTCCAAATGGTAGAATTTCATATGTCCTTGAAAGGCAGTAGAATAGATTTGCAGGACAAGGATTTCCTCTGACTACACCGCAGATCCCACTGTCTACGGCCGTCTGTGAAGAGTCTTGTACTTACTCCCAAGTTACCACTTTTGCCCCCAGATGCCACAACCAATATTTACATAAAGTGGCTGAACTTCTGGCATGAGTCCCACTGTCAAACCATAAAATCTTAGAACTTGAAGCCACTGGGGATGCCTGGGTGGCTCAGTCCATGAAGCATCTGCCTTTGGCTCAGGTCATGATCCTGGCATCCTGGGATCAAGCCCTGAGTCATCATTGGGCCCGCTCAATGGAGAGTCTACTTCTCCCTCTCCCCTTCTGCCCCTCACTCCCCCACTGCACGCATGCTCTCTCTTTCTTTATCAAATGAATAAACAAAATTTATAAAAAAAAAAAAAAACAAGAACCTGAAGCCACTGAACCCCAAGCCACATCAGTGGAAGAGCACCTTCTTCACCATCCTTGACCACACACTCTGCATCCGTTTCAGCACATCCAGACACTGCCTGCCCTTGGGAGCTGCAAATCTCTTCCCTTCGGGTTCTTGTCCTCAAGGAAATACCATGAGAAAACACAGAGACACAGTGGTCGCTAGTGATGCAGCAAAAATGTCAGAATGAATGTACCGCTGAACACCATGAGTCCGCGGCCGTGGATGCGCTACACGCTGTGGGCAGTACCCACAAGCACCATTGTGGTCTCATCGTCCTCAGGGCCAAGGTCCAGGCCATCCTCCACCACCCTATGCAGGGTGCTGTAATGCTGCTGGCTTTGGTGGAAAGAATGGAGCTTGGAAGCCGCCTCCCAGGCTGCAAAGGTTGGCATGGGTAAGACATCTGGCCTCTTTTTTTCAAAAAAGCATTTCACGTTTCTCTCACTCAGCTTGTTGGCGTATTCCAGGAATGTATTTTCCAACTGCTCCTTCTCCTTTTGTGTATACGTCTTCCAAAAACTCAGCTGAAGGTAGCTAACTTTAGATCGGCAGCGAGCACAACAAGTGGTGAGCAGAGAGAAGAAAGATGCCGAACAAATGATGAACCAACCTAGAATCTAAGAAAGAAAGATCTTGAGGATGTGCAAAAGCACAGCCACTTCTCAGGGAGCACAGATGGTGTTACTGGTCAGCATATGACCCAGTTAATACCACAGTCATTGCCGCTATCTCAGTGGAAGTCCTTCATATTCATTTTTTAATCATTCTTGTTTAATGATCAAAGGAAAGTGCAGGTTTACCTAATCCCTATCATTCATCCCACCCACCACTGCTGGTATGCAAAGAAATAACCAGAAGGCAGACAAATGGAAAAGAGCAAAAATATAAATTATCCAAGAATCAGCTAAACCACCCCCTGAAAGAGTATTAATTGTTAAAGGAAATAATTCCATGCATGAGTGAATATGATCATTGGAGGAAATGAGCATTTCCTCAGCCCGGAGCTGTCAGCATTGGTAAGTACATGTTCATGGCTAGTGACCGATTTTTCCATATTACTTTGTTTGCGGAGAAAAACAGATCCTCTCTGAGAGAAATCCCATGAGTGACCATCCATGATAAAGTGAGAGAGACATAATACAAAGGGGAAACTGAAGCTAGAAGAATTGAAAGGCCTCAAAAAAGCCAAGGGAAAAAAAAATTAGAGTCATTCTAAACCTTCAGGATAGTTGGTTCTGAATTTTGGTAATTGGGGAAAAAAATTCCTTTCTGAGTACAAACTGGTTCAACCCGCTTTTTTTTTTTCCTGAATTTTAAGAGCAGAACTCTAAATAGCTCAACTGACCTTCTAAACTTCCTTGTTGTTCTTAATTATATTTGTCAAAATTGGAATTAATCTCCTATTTGGACAACTAACAGAGCCCTTTCACAGTCTCTCTTGACATTTTCATTAAGTGACTCTTGGTATTTCTCAGCAAATGGGCCTATTTGAAAATAGAAGCAATAATCTGCAAATGAGCCCATTACGACCATAACAGAACTACCAACAAGCCCTGATGCTTTAAATCCGGAGTTCCCACATGCGGGCTCACGCTGTGGGGCCATCGTGAAGGCCCCAGACTCCCACGAACGCCAACTCTGGAACGGGCACTAGGTGGGTTTAAATCTCAGCCTTCCCCTCCCTACAGGTGTTCTCATTTCCTATGGGTGCCTCATTTCCTCAATTGTAAAATGGCAGTTCCCCACCTCAGAGGGGAGTTTGGGGGATTAAAATAAGACAATGAAGACACACATATGCATTCAGGAAGCGTTAGCTGGTATCATGTGCTGCTATTTTTCAAACATACTGACATTTATGTAAAAGCGTTTCTGAACTCATGGTTCTTTGTGGCATGATTTATGAATGAGGCACCGGTCCTATCATGTGAAAGTCCCATAGTTACCTTGAATCACTTGTGATCTTCCCCTTCTCTTCTCTTCTACCTTCCTCTTTCCACACAGCCGGGCCTCCTATGGGCCAGCAGGCCATCTCACCACAGTATCCGAGCCAGTTCTGCTCGAGTTATACTATTTGATCGACCACAGATCTTGGTCTGATCTCAGCGTCACCATGCTCTCACCTGAGGGCTGAGCCCTGAGCCCTCTTGTTCGTCGCCAGTTCACAGTACGGAGACCCTGGCTAGACGTGGTAGACGCTCCAGCCCCAGCCCTCCGCATGTTCCATTCCGCATGACTCCCCTCTCTCAAACCCGGCAGTTTGCTCATTCATTTAGAACTCGGACTGTGTGCCAGCAGCTTTACGCCCATGTATGTCCGTCATCTCTACACCTTCCAGCAAACTCCCAAGGTAGGTGTTAATCGTCCCAACTGTGAGGAAACAGGGGCTCAGAGGGGTCAAACCATGAGCTTGGGGTCGCAGAGTGGTAAGTGGTGAACTCAGGATTCAAACCCCAAGCTGGCCAACTCGAAGACCAACCTCTGGCCACTAGTCCTCTCGACTTGCTTAAAATAGAGAGCTGCCCAGCTGGATTTCTTGTTTCCTTGGCCCAGCCACGGATGGGGCACTTTTTCCACCCCACCCACACACCCAACTATTGATCTGGACTGTTTGTCACTCCTTCCTGGCTGAACCACTGCGGTCAGCACCTGCCGTTGGCACCGCTCCCCTTGTCCACATCCCACACGCATCCTCCCCTAGAAATCAGCCCCAGGTCCTTCTCATTCTGCTGAAAAGTAAACAGGTGGTGTGCCCGGGCTAAGCGATGACAGGATGTGCATGATTTCCTTATGCCTGTGTTTAGAGAAGAAAAGCTCACACGGTGATAAATGTTTGGACCTGGCACTGACTGAATAGAGTCTGGTGCCTGCGGACATAAATCATAAATCACTCATTGTATCATAACATTCGGAATTAATACCTTCCTTCAACAAAAGAAGGAAGACGTTTGGGATCCTGGCATGTTTTTATCTCAGATGTGCTTTATGCATTAAACAAAAGCTTTTGTCTGGGGGCATTTTTAAGCTTATCTGTTCGTGTAAAAAGTACGGTGTGACTCTTCTGCTGACCAGCTTCGGAAAGTATGATTTTAAAACCAGACTGCCCAGATGGCTTGTTGAAAAGGCGAGTCCTTGTTGAAAAAGTAAAAAATTATACTCCTTTCAGTGCACTTTTTTTTCCTGAAACAAATGGCATTCCTGACAAATTGTGGGTCTGTTTATCTACTCTGATTAGCTGTTGTGGTTTGGGGACTGTAACCCCACGACTCACGACTCACGAGGAGGAACTCCTTTTCCGGAGGCCAGGGAAGGCGTCCCATCTGGATTTGTGCACAGGTACCTGGAAGGATGACAAGCTACTTCCTGGTGTCAGTTAGGTAAAGCTACGGTTTCCCTCTGTTCAATAAAACAGTGTCCCAAATAAAGCATTACTTGAGCTGCTCAAGTAATATAAGAACATTTTCAGCTGTAGCAGGTAAAAAGAGCAGAGGACGGAACCTCCCTAGAGAATACGGTCCCTTTTCACTAACGGCTATTTAAAGACTGCCAACGCCCATGTAACACAGGAAATTTTTCTCAATCTTGACAATATTTATACACAGAGATAACAGGTGCCAGAAATCATTTGAGGGGATCTCTACACGTAATTATATTACGTGCCTCTTTGAAAAACATTTGGTTCAGCTCTATTTTAATAGATGAATGCTATCTGCACGTGTTTTTCTGAGAAACCAGTTTGAAAATAAATAATTGATAGGAGGCAGTGATTTCTAATTACAGCTCTGTCATTAACACTCAATTATGAGTTAGTGCCATGCATTATTTACCAAGTCAACCCAGAGAGATTGTTCTAAAAGCACTTAAGGATTGACATATGCATAACCCAGAAGATACTTTCTTTTTGGAAATAGGAAAGACCATCCCATCAGCAATTTTACCAAACCACCAACGCCTAAAAAGCTTTTCCTGAGATTGTCTTCATGCTGCACTGTGTTCCAATTTTCCTTTCATTTCAAAATGTTCTAGCAGGATTCAGACTCAGCTCTGCCTGAAAGGAGGCCCCGAGAGAAGAGAGAATCCTTCAAGCTCCTGCTGGGAGAGAAAGGAGAGTCTGTCCTTCCTTACCTGCGACTGGGCTTGAAGGGATAGCTTCACTTCTTCGTTGTCCGCGGGTGTCATGCTGGTTTTGCCACAAGAGACTTTGTGAAGTTCATCCCAGCACTCTTGGGGTTTGCCCTTGCAAATCAGTCCCAGGAGTCTGGAACTTTTGGTCCCGCTCATGGCACATTCATAAAACGTCCCGTTGAGCAGAGCCACAGAAAGCCACATTGTCGGAGCCACCAATGAACTCAGAGCGATCTGGCCGAGGACATAGACAAAGCGGCAACTGTGACCTTTGGCGAAGATTTTCCTGGGATTCACACAGCAGCCTGTGAAGAGCCTCCAAAACTTGCTGTTCAGAAAGAATCCCAGAATCAGCAACACCCAAGCAGGAGCAAACAGGAAAACCAGCCCATAGACCACGTTCTCAGTGCTGCAGGGACACTTAAAAGCCACTAGCGAAAAGAGACGCTCACTCCCCAGGGTCAGCAGAGCCATGAAGCTGTAGCCAATAACAGTTTTCTGGTTGAAGAAGAATTTTAAAATCCCTTGAAAAGCATCCATGCTGAAGGCACACCAAGGGAAATGGCTTTGCTTATTTATCTGGGGAGCAGCTGTGGCAGTGGCCAGGGGTGGAGCTCTTTCTTCCTTAGAAACAAACATTCCTCCTTCTCAGACTGAATTCAGCCAGATAAGGAAACAATGTCATTCCCCAGGAATGACTGTTTCCCAACTGTGTCCAGATAATGCCTCCTACTGGTGGATTTAACGCTGTGGAACCTGGGCCGAAACACAGAGACTCAGAGTAGATTCAAAGGGCACTGCTTCCATTTTCTATTATTTTCACGTGGCTTGGATTCTCAATCACAGCAATAATAGTCCAGGAATTTTCCAGTCAGAGGAACCAACATGAGCAGAACGAGGTTTCACTGGGAGCCAAAGCACGTCTCTAGGAGGGGAGTTTCATAATGCCTTTTCCCTCACTGCTGCTTTGCCTTAAGATCTGGAAGATTCATTTTGCATCCTCTTAAACTGACTAGTGGCAGAGATTTGAGTCAAATTTTAGGATTTGGGCTATGTGAAATTTAGATGGAAAAGTTTAGGGAACATTTGAGTTTGAATGAAAGACAAAATGAGAAGGGTCCTCATCGTTTCTTTCCCAGGAGATCGTAGCAACCTCTGGATTAGTATCTCTGCCCTTGACCTCACGTCCACCCCTACCCTCAACCCTAACGATGACTAATATTTTAATTTCTTACCCTCCTGAACGATATTTATTTTTGAAAATGATTTTTTGAGAAATAATGCTTAACTCTGCTTCATAAAGCATATTGTTTCAACAGAAAACGGGTCCCTTAGGATATTCCATAAAAATGAAGGGTTTAAGACGTGTTTCAAAGCTGAGTATGAGCCCAGACTTCCCAACTACAAACTCCACATGCTTAACCATCGTGCTGTCCTGCCTGGAACAGAATATTTGGGTGCTCGGCTAATAGATATTTGTTCTAGACCAAGTTTTGTAGAATTTTTTTTCCTCTTTATTAGGTTGCCTTTAAGATGTACTTGGGGATTACACTAAGTGTGACATGTAACACTTAAGCAGGACTGAATTTTCCCTGATCCTAGACAAGAATCCGCTGGTGGAGTCTGTGGAGGAGCTCCCCACCAGGCGATCCTTTCTGTGCTACTGCAATTTACTCTGTGGGATTATCAGAGGTGCCGTGGAAATGGTAAAGCACGTATTTCATTGGCCAAGTTTATTTGTTAGCCAGTGCTGTGTAACAAATGACCCCCCCCTCAAAAAAATACAACTGCTGAAAACAACAAACACTTATTATCTCACACAGTGTCTAAGAAGCTGAAATCTGGGAAGGGTTTTGCTAAGAGCCTATAGCTCTAGGAGCCTTTCAGAGCTTAATCCCCATATAGACCAGCCCTTGGTCAGGGCCGCCGTGGTGAAGACTTGATCCAGGCTAAGAGAACCCACCTCCATGCTTACATGGCCTCAGTGCCCGGCTGGCTGTTGGCTAGAGGCCTCATGAAATTCCTTGCCATATATGCCCCTAGGTAGATCCAGTCACAACAGGTGCGTCTTCCCTGGTGCAGTGTGGGAGGGCGCTACCTGTGGGTGTGAGTTACAGGAGGCGAGATTGTTGGAGTCTTTTGGGAGGCTGGCTTCCACACCTGGATTATTCATTGGCTTAACAAAGGCAGTGATCAGCATCTGTTCAAAGGCACTGGGCATACAGGATGAGTTAGACGTAGTCACTGCCCTTCAAGAGTTTCTGTCCAGTAGAGAAGTCAGATGTGTAAAGAAGTGTGGATAATGGCTATGTGAGGAGCTGGGTTGGGCTGGGTGGTGGGGCAGGGACAACTTCCTAGAGAAACTCTGGGCTGGCTCATGAAGGATAAAGAGGAGTTAGGGAAAGCAAGGCCTTTGGGTGAGGGGAAAATAATATTCCCAGTAAAAGGAGGAGCGTGTCCAAAAGCGCAAGAAGAAAGTTTCATTCAAGGAAGAAGGCACTTGAATGACTCAGTATGGGTGACATAGCAGAGAATCTCCAGTCAGTATGGGTAGATTGAGGGAGATATTGTCATGAAAAAGGAAGTTTCACTTCTTTACAGAGGCCTGATTTTTGAAAAGTGGTAGGGGGCATTCATATGACCCAAGCTTGGAAATTTAGACTTCTGTGATGAACACAGCAGAGACCCATTATAGGTTGATAAACAGGGAATGATATTTTGAAATTTGTGGTTTAGGAATTTCATTCCTTTGTCGTCAAATTGAAAGCATGCAGGAGGATACGATGCTGGAGAGAAGAAGAGGGCAGTTGGGAAGCTGTGATGGTAACCTCAAGAAAAACCAGATTAAAGTCCTGACAATAGGAGTGGAGGGAAAAAGACCAATTTGAACAACATTAAGAAGGAGATTAGTAATCAGACTGAAGACTAGGTTATCAGTTAACTGAAAGAGACGAGATTGGGAGAAAAAAGTCAGGAATTATTCCAGGTTCTGAGCAAACCAAGGAGAGGTGCAGTGGGGGTTAGGAGAGATGACATGAGGAGTTCAGCTTGGGAGTTCTGGAGTTGAGGTGTCTCACACACAGGCAAGTGACGATATCCAATAAGCAGTTGTTACACATCTCTGAAAGCCACAGAGAGATGTGGAGCAAAGAGGCATTGGAACTGTCAAAAGATGCGTCACAGTGTGTAGAGGAAGAAGGGAAAGGAGTCACAGGTGGAGACCTAGGAAGCAATAACATGGACTAAGTAAGTTGGAGAGAGAATACAAAGGCTGCAAAGGATACCAAGAAGGAAGAATCAGAGGTGGGAAAACACTAGGACGGGACGGAGTCGGAAACAAAGGAGGAGAGGATCTCAAGAGGGAGTGATCCACAAGAGCGAGGACAGCGGAGATGCGAAGTAAAACAAGACCTGACAAATAGTCAAAACACGTAGGGATGGAAAAGTCAGGAAGGACCTCAGTAAAAGCTGGTTTGGGAAAGTGAAGGAAGAAGAAGGCAATCTGTCAAGACTGTTGAGCCAAGGGCAGTTCAGAAAGAGGTAGTAGTCCACAATCTCATTTTTCTACAAGTTTAGCTATTGAAAGTGGTGGGACCAGAGAGTAGCCAAAGACTAGACACGTGTTGACCTACCCAATAAGGAGGCATTCATGTAATTTTCAATTATTGGTGATTAGAGGAAGGATATAATAACGGGGAATCCAAAAGAATAAAACAATTGAAATAATGTTTTATTCACACGGATCTTCCATGCTTCTCTCTTACCAAATGTTTAGGTTTGCCCTATAATCCAGTAATTAAGAAAAGGGAAGGGAAATATTCTGAGAGTTTATAAGCAAAGGGATGAACCATAAAACAAAGGCAAAAATAGGATAAAAAATTCTCCAGGTTTCATGGATAGCACTTGATTCTAACGCCATATGACAAACAGGTATGAGACCTCATGTGGCCTCAAACACACATCGAAATAGCTTCAGCGCAGCCTCCTGGTTTATCTTACTGGGCCTTCTGTTAAATTTTGACAAAGACAAAAAAGATCTCATGGGGTGGGGGGAATGAGGATGAATATAGCTTCTATATTTCAAATGCCTACTAGACTCAGGTTTTATCACTTATTATCTTCTTTTACCAACCAGATACTTTTGCTCGGTTATCTTATTTATCCCAATGACTTAAAATAGCTGAATGGACACTCTGCTGAGGGTAGTAGGTCAGCCATATGCTGCTCTTATGTGAATACATTTTAATAAATAGAGAAGTAAGCCCTGTGGGATTACTTCCATGTATGGGAAGTGGGAAATGCTTTACAATTGAAAAGAAGGGCTGGCCATCAAATATTCATCTCTGTAATTTCAATCTTTAATTTTATGTTTGTAATTATTTAGTTGAGGTTTTTTCAAAGCTCTCAAAGCCCTAAGTGATTGCTCGGTGTTGTTAGGACACGTGACTCTGTTATTTAGCTGATGACAGAATGACTGAATGCAAGTCAGTTGCAAAGAAATTGTTTAAGAATCCATTTATCCTTGAAGTTCTGCTTGACAAGGCACATTGGGTCAAGCCTATCTTTGAGTTAGGAATTTGTGTTCTTCTTGAGAAGATGGACCCATAATTCAGCTGTGCTGGAGTGGGCCCGTATCTCTGGGCTGGCCCCAGAATCATCTGGGTTGGGCCTGGCCTGGCCCACTCTTCTCTTTGCAGACTCACTCCACAGAGATGACACACGGCCCGATCATCCCTGGAGGACACGCAGGAAAGGGCCCTTCATCCACACAGCCAGCTCTTTTCTGTCATTGCATAAGGAAAGTCAGCCCCTTACTGGGTGAATAAAGCTGAAAATAGAGAAAAATTTAGAGAGTTTTTTCCTTAAACCTAAATGACACAGGCCTGGTTTTTTTCCCCTTTCTTAGGTTCATTTGGCTGCTGATGTTACATTCTTGCAAGACAGACTGAAAGGCGACCATGTGACAGAAATAGGAGTAACATTTCTGAAAAAGCTAGAGGAGAAAAAATACAGACGGAAAAAATGAAGCATTGTGTGGAAAATGCCTCAGGATGACCAGCTAAGGAGTTAATATTATCTAAACATACAGAGCCATAGAAATTCCCAGTCATTTAATAATAGCATGGGTTGTAAAAGGCTTATATATCAGCCAGAAATTTGAAGTACAGGGCACTAGGGTTTAAAGCTGTTTTTTTTTTCTTTGCTGATAAAGTATACATTTTCAATCTTATGTCCATAAAATTTCATATACAAATAACTCCTTATAAGATAGATACATGAATTCACACATCATATAGTCCATCCTCACAGAGTCCCCTGATTTCTTTTACTTATGGTAATAGGAAAAAAAGCATACCAACTACACAGTTGGTGTATTTATCTATTCTCATTGGAAAAAATAGATGAAATGATACAACATAGAGATCACTATAGATGATTTCTAGATACTGAATATTGCATTCTCTATAGAAAAAGTGCCATTTATAACACTTTCCCATATTTTTTAATAACTATGGATATGATTTCTCTCATATATTGGCTTGGTTTATCACTTCAGCCTCCTGAAACTACTCTCTCTTGATAATTTGTAATTTACCAAGGCAAGGCTGTTTATTTGCATGCTAATTCTGAAATATTTTTAAATAGTATTTAGTTTTTTGTTTTTGTTTTTTTAAAGATCTTATTTATTTGACAGACAGACATCACAAGTAGGCAGAGAGGCAGGCAGAGAGAGCGGGGGAAACAGGCTCCTGCTGAGCAGAGAGCCCAATGCGGGACTCGATCCCAGGATCCTGAGATCATGACCTGAGCTGAAGGCAGAGGCTCAACCCACTGAGCCACCCAGGAGCCCCATAAATAGCATTTAGTTTTAATTCATGTAATTTTTAGATAGTATCAACCAAATGTCTTCCTATTCTCATGAAACATTGCCAATGGTCAGGCTAAGGAAACCTCCAAAATGAGAGGTAAATAATGTTTTTTGAAAATACTTTCTTACCCCAAAGCTTATTCAGTTAGAATTTTTGCTGTCATTTTTATTCTCCAAAAAAAAACCTTACAAAGCAAGCTTTGTCTGTGACCAGAACATACTTAAATTTCAAAATGTACTGGATTAAATAAACGATAATCTTTACCAAATCATCAGCACACACAGGTGACCTCTATGCGGTCCAGAATCTACTGTGCTCTGCAGAGAACTGAAATTCCAAGTTACAAGTGGTGTGGACCCTTCAGTTAGAACTGGTGTAAGTGATGTGATTGTGGTAGACCTCAGCTAGGACTCAGGACCCTGAAGACACAGTCCCAGGTCTGTTTCTAGTGGATTTAGCTGATCCTAACTAATGGCCTCTCTCATGTATAAAAAATGGCATAATTGAATATGACAAGTATCTTAAATTATATAAATGAGTTTAAATTGCACCAAAAACGACTGAAATTCTGCATTTTTGGATTTTGAAGACTCTGAGGAAATGGTTTGTTTTCTACCCATGTGGCTGTCTGTTCAAGGGACACCAAGGTCAGTTCTAAGGACTGACTAGGGTCACTGAGGCAGCTGTGGCAACCATGGAAGGAACTTCAAGCCAGTTCCACAGAAGACCAGGAGTCAAATCAAGAAGATGAATATTACCTGACATCAGAAGGGATATCACAATGCCATGTATTTTAAACTGATGCCTCCAGAAGAATGTTTGCCACCATCCATCCCAAAGCTTCTTTTTGGGATGTTTCCATCTTCTGTTCTGTTTCCTCTTTCCCTACATTCACCCCTCCAGGAACCCCAAATACTCATGTCTAAGGGCCTCCCTCTTAAATCAGTACCCATCTAGCCCTCTTGAAAATGCTCTGGAGTATTCAGTTACCTGGCCACACCTTGCTCTCCTTTCTGTTCCAACCCAGCCATCCAACTGCCTTGGCCCTCTGTCTTCACTGCCTGCCCACCTAAAGATGACTAAATCTGATATTCTCAATGATGTGGAATGTTAGAACAGTGATGGCTTCAGGATAAGTCTCATTCTCCATCCTTTTTTTCCCCCCTCACCTTAGAGAGGGAGACCAATCTTTGGATTGAACTTGTGGTATGGGCAAGTGACCTACTTAACCAAGAGAGAAAACTGAGTGGTAGTCCCCCATTATCCACAAGGGGTATGCTGTGAGACCCCCAGTGGACGCCTAAAGCCACAGATAGTACTAAACCCTATATGTACTATGTTTTTCCTATATGTGATAAAGTTTAATTTTTAAATTAGGCACAGTAAGAGATTTATAACAATAACAATAAAACAAAACTATTACAACAATATAACATAATAAAAGTTATAGAAATGTGGGCATTTCTTTATCAAACTATCTTACTGTACTATGTTCACCTTTCTGTGATGATGGGAGATGAAAAAATGCCTATGTGATGAGATGAAGTGAAGTCACTGATGTAGGCATCGTGATGGAGAGTTCGGTTACTGTGGATCTTCTGACCAGAAGTCAGAGGGAGGATAATCAGCTTTCGGATTGTGGTTGACTATGGAAAGCAAAACTGCAGGTAAACAGAGACTACTGTATTCAGTAAGTGCTCTATCCTGAAGAAAGAGAGAATCTTAAAAGTGTTGTTTATTAGAAGTAGAACCACATATATGAATTTTCTAGTAGGCCCATTCAAAAAGTCAAAAGGAGGGGCACCTGGTGGCTCAGTCAGTTGAGTGTCCGACTCTTGATTTCAGCTCAGGTCATGAACCTGGGGTCGCAGGATCGAACCCTGCATCAGGCTCTGTGCTCAGTGCAGAGCCTTCTGAAGATTCTCTTTCTCTCCCTCTGCCTCTCCCCCCACACCTCAAATAAATAAATAAAAACTTTAAAAAGTAAAAAGGAGCAGGGAGCATTAATTTTAATAATATACTTAATTTAGATTAATTATCCAAAATTTTTAAAAATAGACTATCCAAAATATTACTATTTCAACATTTGGTCAATATAAAAATTATTGAGACCATTTACATCACATCCTCTTTCTAAATGTCTTTAAACTATGTAGTATTGGGCGCCTGGGTGGCTCAGTGGGTTAAGCCGCTGCCTTCGGCTCAGGTCATGATCTCAGGGTCCTGGGATCGAGTCCCGCATCGGGCTCTCTGCTCAGCAAGAAGCCTGCTTCCCTCTCTCTCTCTGCCTGCCTCTCCGTCTACTTGTGATCTCTCTCTGTCAAATAAATAAATAAAATCTTTAAAAAAAAATAAATAAATAAACTATGTAGTATTTTATACTTTTAGCACATCTCAATCTGATGCTAAATTTTCAAAGCCTCCATTACAATGTAGTGCTACCAAAACAATAAAACTGTGCTTAGCATTGTTTAATAGTTTCAATTTTAAAATTTAAATGCACTAAAATTAAATTAAAAATTCATTTCCTTGGTCACACTAGTCACACTTCAAGTGTTCAATAGTCCTGTGTGGCTAGCAGCTACTCTAATGTACAGCACAGGTCTGTAATTCCCAGCCAAAGATCTATTGGGTCTCCTTGACCTTGGACACAAAGAATTAATGGGGAGTATCTGGGTTAAAAGGGAGAAAAGAGACAGAAAGGAAAAGGTAAGAAAGACCATCAGAGATCAATGAAAAGCTGAGAGGTGACCCCTGAAAATAGAAACATTTCTGTGTAAAGGTTTCATACTAAAGAAAGGCTGCACACCATCCTCTGGATTCCAAGTGTATTTTCACCCGCTTCGTGTGAAGCGGAACCTTTCCGATAAAGGCGTTGTGGAAGTTGTGCAACATAACTACAGAGTTATATGATATTTGTATTACATAAGTCTTCACTCTGAACCCCAAATCTTGATCAATGCAAGATTTTTATCATCTCAGGGGGCGCCTGGGTGGCTCAGTGGGTTAAGCCGCTGCCTTCGGCTCAGGTCATGATCCCAGAGTCCTGGGATCGAGTCCCGCATCGGGCTCGCTGCTCAGCAGGAAGCCTGCTTCCCTTCCTCTCTCTCTGCTTGCCTCTCTGCCTACTTGTGATCTCTCTCTGTCAAATAAATAAATAAATAAATCTTTAAAAAAAAAAAAAGATTTTTATCATCTCAGCAAAGCCAAAAGGGAAGAAAATTTGGGGCAGAGAGAGAGTTTATTGCTTTTCAAACGACATCACCAGGTGGCTGCCTGCACTGTTCCCTGGCGAGACCTGCTGTGGTGGCCTGTTCACTACTCAGCACTGCCAGGAATCAGAACTCCTTCCCTCAGCAGCCCGCACACTCGTTTATTGTCTCCTCAAATCTCTTCAGTTCATCCGTTAGTTATTAGAAGCCTGGATCTCTTTAGCAGTTGGAATAGACTATTATGAGTAAGTGGAAAGTTCCCTTTTCTCTCTGTTTATGAAGGACCAATGTAGAAATATGGAAAACCAGATGCATGAAGTGAGAGAATGACATTAAAACTCTTAGAACCCAAGAGACCATTTTAATCAAGTTGTGCTAAATGTTAACGAAAACAATAAATGTTCAAAGAGATAGTATTAGTCATTGTTAAGGGTGAGTCAGTTGGGACGCTAGACTCTGAGTGGTTGTTACGTTTCACAGCCTCCTCCTTCAGCTATGGAGGCTAATTCCTCCTTCCTTGGTAACACTGAAGTCCATGACAGGTACTGACCCAACCCTAGAAACTTGGTAGGTCAAACACTTGCTTCTTTAAAAAGAGAGCCAAGTGGGGCACTGGGTGGCTGTCAGTTGGGCATCTGCCTTGGGCTCAGATCATGATCTCAGGGTCCTGGGATTGTGTCCTGTGTTGGGCTCCCTGCTCAGCAAGAAACCTGCCTCTCCCTCTCCTTCTGCCTCTCGCACCACTCGTTCTCTCTCACTCACTCTCTCAAATAAATAAAATCTTAAAAAAAAAAAAAAAAGGAGAGCAAAGTTTGTTTATGCTGCTTAGTTGACTATTAAAAGAAAGAAAAAAATCTGCCCAGTTGCTGTAGTTCTTCATTCTGGTGAACCTTCCAGAACTTAAGCTGGACGTTCACAGTGGTTGACCAGCAGTGGCTAGGGCAAATAAGCAGACAGAAGGAAAGGGAATGTGGCAGAATAATACACAGTCTATAATCTGAGGAGACACCCAGTTCTCATTCAACCAGCAATAGTCACCCTACAACTGAGAATAAGGCAAAGCCACAGCAATCATTAGCAAAACTTTCTTTTTCAAGTGTTTCACTATGAAAGGAGGAGCTAAACAAAACACATCAAAAGTTGGAAATCCTTCACTAAAAACAGATAAGAAATAAATGCCCTAGGATAATTTCTTGTCCCCCCTCAAGCTCAAACTCTGTCTTTCCCAATTAAACCTTTCTTTGTTTTTCTTTTCTTTTGTCTTCTATTTTTTTCCTTCTAGGATCTCTGTTGCCACTATCTCTGCTTCTTTTCCTTTTTTCCCCAAAGATTCTTCTTGCAACTCCTTTACTTCATCCTTTATTCCCCTTCTACTTCCTTTGCTTTCATTCTGCTTCATGTAATGGATATTTGTTGGCTGCCTATATCTCCACTAATAGAATGATGTCTTTCCTTTTCGGCTGCCCACCATTTTATTAGGCAACCCATCCTTCAGGAAAAGTCACTGTTATCCCCTGCTCCACTGCCATCCCCTGGGCACAGTGGCTCTTTCCCAGTTGAAAGTTAACGCTTAGCCAATCAGAGCTAAGGCAGTCAGGACATGGTGTTCCCCAGACCACAATCATTGCTGCTGACATAGGGCAGAGGGCAAGGATGAATAGACTGAAAGAAGAAAATTCTGCCTGTTACAATGAGCTACTAAATTTACTGCATTCTTTGAGCAAGTAGTGTTGTGTTTGTGTTTCTGTTACAGTAATGCCACGAAGTTCACTGTATGCCACGAAGTTCACTGTGTGATAAACAGGTGAAAGGTCTAGATAATTTGCAACATACTGGAGAATACGAAAGCAAATAAACCTTATTACATTTTTCACAAGTTGAATGCTCATTTAAATAAATTTGGCTTTACAATCGCGCTCCTCCTCACAGAAAGGAAAGGGTCACAAGAGAGACCTAGAAACCATGCAAGATAATGTACATCTGTCCAGCACACAAGTCACAGGAAAGGTAGACACCATAGGGAGAAGACATTTTGAATCAGTGGTAGCTCTTTAGAAACAAACAAAATTCATATGTTTCTGGTACTTTGACTATTTTTCCTGGAAACTTATATCCCATCAGGAGTCACCTAAGGATTCCAAAGCCAGAACAATCCTGATTTCTGGAACCTCCCAGTGGCCTAAATCTTTCAAGCCAACAGACTACTTAGTGACTTGGTGTTTCCAAGCAGTGTGTGAATCATATGGATTTTAATGGCTTAAAAGAGGAAGTGCTAATTCCCTGTGGTCTGTATATACCAAACAAGAGAAGCACCTGGAAATGCTGCTTTCTTGGTTTTGGATTCAATTAAGATTTTTATCTGGTGCCAGGCACATCCATTATGTGGTGTATCACTTAATTTTCCTAACAACCTATGAGACAAGAGGTGGGTAACAAAGACAAGGAGTTGGATACGAAATGACAAAGGAGCTAAATTTGCTGGTGCTTGAAGCACATTAAGACCAGGCTGGTGAGTGGAG